>NW_019244966.1:78894-90333 GCF_002742605.1 Olea europaea var. sylvestris | reverse complement strand
TTTTTTTTAACCACTCATTTTTCAAAAAATAAAAAATATTATTCCACCCAGAAAATGGAGGCCAAACGGGGGCAATATAAGAGAGTGTGATTTTGTCAAGTTGTATGAATCTTTGGTATCATTGCCCCCTGAATATGTGGTTTTTTTCCACCTTTTTTCACTTTTTTAGTAAATTGCATTTTTATTTTTTTAGTGTCTAATAATCAGGAAAACATAATTCTTGATTATTTTTATTAGTTAGGCACAAACTTAATTTTGGATGTGGAATTATTTTTCAATGACAAGCGGAAATAATTACTTTATTGATTGCTAGTTTGGACAAGTATCTAACAATGTTTAAGCTTTATCAATTTAAGTTAATTCATAATGTAACCCATCTATATCAGGTTTAAAAATTCTTGAAAATAATTATTCTTTTTGCAAAAACAAGTACGTGAGATAATTAATTATTATTTGTTTTTCATTTTTATGGTTCATTTTTGTTATTTGTTGTGAGGTTATTTATGGGATAAAGTACTAGACTCTAGCTGATATTACACAGTAAAATGGTACTTAACAAAGATTAAATTATCAATAAACGAACTGAAAACCAAAACCCATTAGAACTGACGATTGCAAATGAAATTCAAATTTACTATGGACTCTCCCGTCGTTAGAGATGGGTAAAGAAGCAAGTATCAAATTAAAATGAACCATCCTATTTATTCCAAGCATATGTAACAGATTTCAGCTGTAACTCACTTCACTACCTCGCACAGTACGATAACCAGAATAGCATAATAAATAAATCATGCACAGAGCAGCACTTAGAAATACAATTTTTCCTCAACCAAGATTCTGGTGTTATCAGCAGGACCAGTTATCTCGAAAGTTCGCGCATCTCCAGCAAGAGACGAGAAGAAGACATGAAGAGAGTAAAGGAGTAATGAATGGTAAAGAAATCTAGACATATCTAAAATGGGGTCATATTTTGATTTTTATTTTAAGTTAACCGGTGGATCAATAATTAATTTTAATTTTAAAAGTATCAGACTTTCGATACATTGTAATCCATGTGTTTAAATAATGTCAATCTTCCAACATATTTGTCCATAATGGTAAATTGAATCATATAATGCTTAATTTCATTGCCTCCAAGTAAACAGCTTCCAAAATATTTTATCGACTGCTTTCGTTCTCTTCACAGTATGAAATTAACTTTTTAAACGACGATAAGTCATTGACATTTGACCAAGTTAGTAAGTTCCATCTGTACCTTCAACCATGGAGGAAATGAAATCGAGTTGATGAATTAAAACAGGCGCTTTCTACAATCTGCAGCGCCACAATAGCAAAGCATTTGTTTGATCTTGCCATCAGGACCCATCACACTATCAAGAGCGTACCCATAATCATATGTAAGTTCCTAAAGAGAAACAATAACAGAGTACGATCAGCAAAACTTTCAACTTATGGATAAGCACTTAATCTGGAGCTTAAAAAAGTTGAGAGAGGATCAAAGAACCTTCAATGGCGGTATATTGTCAGCAGCCATTAGTATCACTCGCGCAAGTTTGATATCATGATGATTGCTTAACACACATTGAACGAACAAATTTGGTTGGCAGCTATGATTGATGAACCTTGCAAAATTACCTGTCTGCCCTGCATCAATGCAGAATGGAACACTCTCGGATGTCTCATCAACTTTTCCCACGTGGGACGGCAAAGTTACATCCCGGAGTCGTCTCTAGAAAGTTAGTAAAAGCTTTCAGTCATTTGACATTATAGTCAAGAGATTGCTTGACAAGGTGTCTTGTACAATTCCTTAAATCAATCTCACTTTGCATTTTCCATATTGCTAATTTGACATTGTATATTTGTTACTCTTTCTTAAAAGTAACAATTTTGATAAACAGAAGATACATATAAGCACGGTTTATCTCAAAATGTACGTGTTAAAAAACACTTGAGGTAAAATGAGTAGATCTTTCAAGTTCAGACCAATATGCTTAAACTAAGAGATCGGAATACCAAAAAAAACATTAAATGAAGAATAGCATGATTAAGACTTGAAACAGTTACCTCTCTTCCATCCAGTGCGTTCATTGTTTGCAAGCAATCAATGTCAAAAACATAACTGTTGTCAGCAGCAGGGTCTATATCATCTGTCTTCATAAGCAGACCGATATATTCACAAACAGGGGCCCCAGAAGGTATATAATCCCAAGATCTCACACCCCAGCCCATCCTCGGAGTACGAAATACCTGGTGATCGGTGTCAAAAATGATATAGAGGTCAACCTTCTTTGATTACAAAAATGTAGAAAAGCAAAAATTGCTTGCACATACAAACCTCTAGTCGATAGTTAGGCGGCCTCTGAGATATCCGATTGACGCAATCAGGTCCACAGCCACAATTTGGACCGCATTCAAATACAACAGCTTTTGGCTCAATTAGCCTGGCAAATGTAAGAATGAAAGAAACAAGAGGTCACCAAAAAGTGGCAAAAAGTTTGATTAACATTTTAGACAGATTAAATCAGGTTTGTCTTTCTTTTTCCACGTGATGACCAGCGATACTGATGAAAGCTTTCGATTTGTTAAGGGTGAAAAGAAAAGAAGTGGCAACATGCCAGCACGGGAAACTAGCAGTTCAAAGTGCCTGCTCTTTCATAGGTGGAAAGCATACTCTAAGGTAAACTGAGAGCCCAAGTCATTAAGTGGAACTCTATTCTACAAATAATGAGAGAAGGTCTTTCCAGAGTTTAATTATGACATACAAGAAAGCAGCAAAGTAAAAATCAACAAAACCAATAAAAACCAACTAGGAAAAAGTGAGGGAATACAACCGTGTTCCATGATGTTTGAGACCAGCAACGCTTCTTGGGTCCCTGATCTTTTTGTATTTTGGGCCCGAACATTCAATTTTCGCAAAAGAGATCATTTTGGTGGGATTTTATCAAAGACAGACTAAATTGAGGGAAAAAGACAATTCGTATTCACTCAAGCAAACAGAATTAAAAGGAAAACCGAAATAACACCTTCCCCCATCCACGAGATTTATGAGTGAAGAAACCAATATCTCAGCATCTGAGTCTTGTACTCAGATCAAATTCTCATTTTGGACGTCTCTGAAACTCTGCAAATGTCACCACCGTGAGCCACCAAAGGTACAGTAGACAAAAGTTGAGCTCAGAAAATCATGTCATCTCAAATAAGGTTGTACAAAACATATCAAAAATGATCTCTAGTTGATCTTGCCTCACCCATTATTTTAGCCACCATGATAAGTGCATTTTGTGCACTTATATAGGCCACATTACTAAACTTGTATGTCGTCAAATTAGTGGTTTTATACTTAATTTGAGTTAATTTTCGTTTATTTCAGTGTTCGACTCGTTTGGCGTAACTTGGAAAAGAAATAAGGATCAATTGGCCATTGGATGCAAATTTTGGGGATCAAAGTCTACACAATTGATGAATTCAAGGATCACATGGCATTAACTTGGAAGATTGGATGATTTGAAGAAAATATTAAATTAATTGGGCCTCAATTGGATTCTTATTTGGAATTAAATTGGACTTTTTAATTGGAATCAAGTTGATCTAAATTGAACTTTTGGTTGGGCTCAAACTTAGGGCTGGTTGGGAAGTGTATGTATACATTACAATAGAAAACGGAGTCTGCCCACTGCTGAAATAGATCACACACACAAAAAAGGACAGAAGAGGAAAAAGGGTTGTAGCTGTTGGTGCATATATATTACACAAACACACTCATAGGGGGATGGACGGCTGAACACAAAAGGAAGAAAAAGGCAGCCAATATTATATACATATACACATTAAGAGAGACGGGCAGGAGGAACAAAGAAACATATACATGCATAGGGCTGCCGCAGAGAGAAAGGTGGGCTGCAATATTACATATTTACACACACATTGGAGGCAGTTTGCTGGAGAAAATATATTCACGAGAATAAAGTCAGCGACTGATTTGTTTGGGAGTCTTTTTTCCAAGCCAACAATTGCAGCAGATTGATAAAATAAAAACGAGCTGCCTGCTGGAAATATATACATTAAAAAAAGGAAATGGCAGCTGTTGGAGGAATTTATAAAGGGCTATTTACTGCTGGAATATATTACATGCATTAATAGGCAGTTGGAGGTGGAAGAAATAAAGGTAGAAATTGAGAGCAACTGCGGCTAATTCTGGGGAGTTCTTTTGGAGTCAAAAATTTCAGTTGCTTGCTGCTGAAATTACAGGCAAAAAAGTCGGCAGCCGGCTGGAGAAAAACACAAAAGAAAATGGCAGAAATTAGAAAAGAACATAGGTGGCAACAGCTTGGAGAAGTCAAACATAGTGGCTGGAATTAATTAGGAACCAAAGCAGATTGAGGGGGCAGCTTTGGAAGGAATTGGAAATCATTCACGTTCTGTCAATTTATTAGTGATTTTTTTTAACTTTTGCGTGTTTAATTCCGACATCATGCTAGGCTAATTTTTCATATTGCTAGGATGTGATGGACCCTTGTTATGAATTTTTGGTTTTGAATAATTAAGTTGACATTAATTTGTTTAATTGTTTGGATGTTTATTATTGTTTTGTTGGCTTTTCAATTAACTAGCCATTATTTGAGTGTGTGTGGATTTTATTGTCATCAAGAGAGAACAAGATCATTAGCATATAATAATAAACATAGTGAGGTTCGATAAAGGATAGAGATATATCTCTATACTTCATATGATTTTTATAAGATGTTCTAACTCGTTTAATACATTCATCATATTCGCACATTTAATCGAGGGATAGGAAGGTCACATGAGAGGAATAAATTTGATAACTATCGAGAGAGGTTTTCAAGTAAAATAGGAATATTGATCAACAAGCATGATTTCAAATTGTCAATTTAAATTGTTGAACAAAAAATGGATTAGCAAGGGGGATTCTACATCTTAAAAATATTTTTTACGAATTTGATAAATTTACTTTACATTGCTTTTAAATTAATTGATAGATTTAATAGTGTTTAGTTACAACTCGATTTTGCTATTCGATTAAAGATAGTGTTAGCTTTAACTTGATCAAACACTTAATCCTAGTGAATTTGACATTCTACACATCACTTTATTACTTGCTCACGATCTCGTCCACTTGCGAGAAATCAATCGATCACACCGCATCTCTTGCATGATCCTTGTGACTTTCAATGAATTATGCAACATAGGTGCTGCATGAGAATGTGTTAAAAGGAAATTTTACAAAACATAAGCATGAATTTTGGGGAAGGAAATGAGAGTAGGAACTAGTTCATGGAAACTTCATGATGAGGACTCCGATTGAGAGGCACTCATCAAATGATGGGTCAGAGAGAGTGGACCCTGGCAGTGGATATGGGAGGGGAAAGTCACTTTTCACATGTATAAATTTTCCATGTTTTTTTTTTTAATTTTTTTCCAATTCTCAGCATTTTTCCTTCTACTTTTTTTTTTTTTTTTCTAATTTTCATTTTTACATATTTTTTTTATTCACAAACTCGAGGCTAAATTTCTGCTTTCACTGAATTTTCTGCCTGCTTAGATGGAAAGAGTCCAAAAGGACCTCTTTGCTTCCAAATGTGGAGGGTGGGCACCCAAGTGCCAATAGCCAGAGACCTTGGGGATCATGACAGCAAGTTTTCCTAGAGTAACCAAGAAAACTGATTCCTTGATTTAGAAGAGGGAATGAGGATTCCCATACTTTACTGGAAAGAGTCATTCTCTGGAACATCTTTTCCCGAACAAAAAAATACCAGGCCAAACATTAAGCCAGAAAAGATGTAGTGGGAATGACCTTATATATCCAAGTCATTCCAGCAAACTAATTAGGCCTGAATTCATTCCTTTTTCATATTGTTCATCATGTTCAAATTCATTCAGCCTTCCTGAATAAATTAGTAGACCAAATTTGCATCTTTAGATGTTCAAATATCTTAGAAAATTGAGTTAGTTCAAATATAGACATTCAACTAGTAAATCTTTTTTTCTACACCAATCCATTTTGACTTTAACAATAATTAATATGTAAGTTCATGTAGATTCTAGAAAGTAGCAATATCATTTAGATGATGAACTCCACATGACCATGAAGAATTCAGAAAAGACATGGTGACCAAAAATAATAGGGCTACTACCTGGAAGATACATCAGAATCAAACTTGAGTAAGAAAATAGGAATAAGAAAAAGTTCAACTGGTCGATTTGAAAAGATAATTAATGAGGATCGATAAACATCCTAAGCGAACCCATAGAATATGGAAAAAAATTTGTCCACAAAAGTAGTAAAAAGAAGCAAAATTTCAAAATTAACAAGTCCAAATTGACCAAATTTTCTCCTCCAATGGCAACTCCTTAGACCAAAACACAATTCAATTTCCATGGATGTCAAAAAGTTGTAAGTTAGTAAATTTCACCGTGTTTTACATGCTAAAGAGTATATAGCAACCAAAAGAAGGATCAAAGTATCTTTGTTAACATATACTAACTGAAATAGTCTATCAACAGCCTTAGAGTCTTAGTTGCAATAAGTTTCTCACCTTCCTCCATGGCTGTGCACATATGGGAAATCACCTCCATTAAGTTTTGCACAAGCACATGTTCTAGGATCTGTACACTTGCCTTGACAATTGCATCCAGGAGGAGCTTTCGTACCAAAAATTATATTCTTAGCAAATTTCATACCCTTGATGTAGGTGAAACCTATTTCAACACCAAAAATAGAAAATATATCAACAAGGGCAGAGTTGAAATGAAAGGTGAAAAGAAACTGATATGCCACAAAGTTAAAATCACATAATTAGTAGAGTAACGCAGGAGTAAAACATACATCGGTAATGGTGCCTCACCTGTGTATCATAGAAAATTGGAAAACAGTACAAAAGAAGTATAAAAGAAATTAGCAGTAACGTTTGGCACAGAGTGATCTATAAAGCCAAAATTTCCAAGTTACTGAGAATCCGCAAATTTTAAAAGCTAATAATTATCAGTATATCACCAATGCTCATTTTCAGATGTTCTAATTACTAATGACTATGGACAATGCTTCATACACCTCTCCTCTAAAAACTCGCACATAGAATTGAAATTCCAACAGACTGAATCTTAAAGAGGCATGTTACTAGACCAAATATTAAGTCATTGTTTAAGCCCAATTTTTTAAAAATTAAGTCCTTTTGAGCCCTATTTTTCAAAAAGAAAAAAAGAAAAAAAATAGTACATCACAATCTTTTCAGCGGATGAGTTGTGGTTAGGAGTGAAATGCCACTCGAACACAAAGCTGGCCGGTTCTCCCCGAAGTGCATAGTATTTTTTGGATAATATGTAATTAAAAAGTAGAAAAAAGTTTTTGTTTACGTGCAAATTATTTTATAGGTAGAATGGATGGTTGAAAATGAGTTTGGAAAAAACTAATTTTTTGGATATTGGGGCTCAAAAAGAACTCATTCAGATACAACCTGTTATGAAAACTTGAAAAGATAGTAGTGACGCACATCTGTAGTGCCTTGAGGTATGCGCCTCAATTTTGCACAAAAATTTGAACATCTTTTCTTTTCTTTTCTTTTCTTTTCTTTTCTTTTTTTTTTCCCTTCTTTTCCGTAAGTCTGAACGTTAATTTTATTGGCCTTTTTAATTTTTCCATTTCAAATAAAAGCCCATCAATTCTTTCACTTGTTTGACCTAATCAACCCCACACCAACAATAGGATTTCTAGGTAGAAAACTCCGCAGTCCGAAAAATTTTGGCAGGCATTTTTTTCTTCTTCAGTCTGCATATTGTCTCCTTTTCTTTGTTATTTCTTTTTTTTTTTTTTAATTATATTAATGGGTGGTTTGTTTATTTTAGCGTTATTTCCATAGAGAATTATTAAGATTATTTATGGCTATTTATATGTCTATTTTTGTACCGTTTTATATTTTTTTAACTTAAATGTTTTGGTTTGCCATGAAGCTTACACTTCAATTTGCCGTGAGGCTTATGCCTCGCCTAAGGAAAACACCTCCCTACTTAGTTCTGCCTTTTTAAGCATTGGATACATCTATAAGAAAATCCTAGAAAAAAATGAAAGTAACCAAAATAACAAAAATGGAGATTTTCATAACTGGACAACTTGCTCGTGAGTTTGCTGCTCAATATAAGATGTCAAAATCGCTTTGTTTTCAATTCTTCACACTTCTCACAAGTAAAACTAGGGATGGCAAAAAAACACTCAAACCCCATACCCGTGGGGGCCCCGTTGGCGAGGATAATCCACTTAATCGGATATTCGGATCAAAGATGGGCGGAGAACTTCGCCTTGGGTCAAGTACGGGGCGGGTACCGGTAACAAGGGCCCCACACCTCACCGCCCCGTTTAATTTTATTTTTTTTTTCTAAAAAAGAATTCAACACTTTTAAAGGAAAATTCCATGAAATTTCATTCGTTCTAATAGAATATGACAACTAAAATTATCTAAAGAATATAACAAACAATAAAAGCCTTAGTTTACTTAATATATTTGAATAATTTAACTTTTAATAAATAAATAAATTTAAAAAATTAGTAAATATATTATCGTCTCACTTTAATGAATGAAGGCAAAAAATGAATTATTTCAAAAAAGGTAAATGGGCCCTTAAATGGGTAACAAGGCAGGTACGAAGCGGGAAATTACCCGAAGGGGAAGGGGGCAAAGGAGCTTGCCCCAACCCACCTCTTTGCCAGGTAAAACACCTCTCCTATTTCTCCACTCTCTTTAATAATCATGCCACCGTGCATATGTATTAGGAAGAATTGAGTTTATAACATCGATTTTTAATCGAGCTCTAGGTTCCAGGCAGAATTTAATTTCATCTATAAATTAGATCTGAGTAAGAATATTTTTGAACAAATTCCTCAGAATGCTCTGCAACAGTTTGTTTAGAGGAACAATTCTGAACTCCAACCACCAATTCTAAGTCTTGAGCCTCTATATCTGGCTTCAAAATCACAAAGTTTCAAGGGTAATTAGCACAAAACGTCCTTACCTTTCATGATTTTTTGTGGAAAACGTCCCTACCTTTCGTTTTTTGGCGCATTTCATCCCTACCTTTACCTTTTCTTGTGAAAAACATCATTTTCATCATTTTTCTCAATAAAAAGTTATAAAATGACTAATATACCCTTCTATTTAAATAAAAAAAAATAAAGAACTAATTGCAATCATAGTTCCAGTTTTTAAAAAAGTTCAAAAGAGGAGGAGGAGAATTTATTTATTTTTTTATTTGGAACTACGATTGCATTTAGTTCTTTATTTTTTTAATTTAAATAGAATGATATATTAGTTATTTTATAGCTTTTATAGAGAAAAATGACGAAAAGGATGTTTTGCACAAGAAAAGGTAAAGGTAGGGATGAAATGCGCCAAAAAATGAAAGGTGGGGACGTTTTCCACAAAAATCATGAAAGGTAGAGACGTTTTGTGCTAATTACCCAAGTTTCAACAATGGAAACTAGAACAACTGTCCATAGAATCCATTGACATTGTGTCCCTGGTACTCATAGTACCACTCAAACAAAAGACAAAAGTAATATGTAAAAGACAAATGTGGAATTCAGCTGACTTTTGAATACAAATTCAGGAACGATCAATAGTGACCACTAAAACAAAGAAATAAACTTGCCTTTAGGAGGGATAGGTGGTTCATCAACCAAATTAGTAACAGGAATGGGAATTTCTTCTTGACCCCCAGTAATGTCTTCACACACCAACCTTATTACTCAAATCAAAAGCAGGATTTCATTTTTCCAATAGGTGAAAACAAAAGATGATTGCACTAGATTGTTATTTATTGTTGACATACCCTCGTATTTCAGATATTGAATTAGGAATACGGCCTCGAGTAAAATAAACCTGAAATAGAGATAAACAAATGATGAAGGAAAGAGTGGATAAGTGATCCATGATGCACCACACGCGAATTTTGAAAAAAAAAATTGACACGACATGTCGACGACATGTTGACTAAATTCTTTAGAATTCTAAAATTATTTAGTCTAAATTTAATTTTATACTTATTAATTTTTCTTGCTGCAATCTTTTAAATATGAGTACCTTTTTCTTGTTTAATAATAATTTGAGTTTAAAATATATATTATTTCTAATAAAGAAAGAAAAATTACTAATGGTTGAGTCTCGATATCTGACGCATGTCCAACACGAACACACAACCCTAGTTGAAGTGTCCTGCAATAGTACTCATTTGACTAGCTCAGCATCTTTATAATTCAGCAGCAATTAAAATTAAATTATTAGTTGATTTTCATAGAAATTGATGAAATATGCAATTGAAAAGTTACGAGTCTCATGAAATATATGGTTGAAATTAGTTGTTGACTTTAACTTCGATTAAAATATTGATTTTAATCTCCACCATAAGGAGCTAAATTTCCCAATGTTTTGCCACACTATAAGTGATCATTAAGCAGCAAAATTATAACCAATTTCGGGTAACTAACTAAGCCCCTTTTTGTGCTCCATTAAAAATAGCCCTTGTTTGAGCACTATTTTATGTTAAAATGAATTTTGTAATAGTGATTTTTTTTTGAAAATGTGTTATTAAAAAGTACGAAAAAGTTACGTACAAAATATTTTATTGAAAAAATGTACGGTTAAAAATGAATTTTAACAAAAATGAGTTTTTAAATAATGGGGCTCAAACAAGGGCATAGATTTTAGGAAAATGTATTTTGGAATAGCAGTTTTTTTGGAGATTGTGTAGTTAAAAAATAAAGAAAAGTTTTATTCAAATGTGCCTGTAAGGATTGTAAGCCTACAACAAACAAGCTTGACATTTTCAGGATAAATCCACTATCAAAATTCCACAATGCTCTTATAAATTTCAACCCAGACTATTTTTGGACATCCTGGAATGTAAAGGTAGATAAGAACATAGAACAGAGGAAATTTATTCAACCAAAGCAATAAACACTAGCACAAACTGTTCAGTCTTATATGAAGTTCTGTAGTTCACATCTTTCGGTGGGGGAGAGTGGGTAATTAACAACTCAGTGTGCAAAACAAGAGGAGAAATATTAGTCAATTAGCAAAAAAGACCTGATTTGTTGTCAATGGCGGCTGTCCATCAAGCCGCTTCAGTCGAAATTTATATACCGTGAACCCAGAGACACCCTTTTCAGCCCAGTATTTGACAACCTGCAATATAAAGAAAAAGTACACCCTAGATGTCTATATATCTTCAAGATTAAATAAATATAAAGGCACAAGCCACAGGAAAGAAACACTCCACACATGCTAGCTTTTGAATAAAAATCGAAAGTAAGATAGACAAGGCAATCCAAGTTTTTTCCTCCAATGTGTTATGTATGCTCAATGAAAACAGCATTGCTGGAGATAAATACATTATATCTTCTACAAAAACTACAACAGAAAGAAAGAAGGG
>NW_019244966.1:38969-78414 GCF_002742605.1 Olea europaea var. sylvestris | reverse complement strand
GGGCTACACCATGGCCATGAGAGAACTACATGGTATCTAAGAGCATAAACTAAGGACAGCACCACCATTCACCGAAAACTGTCACAAAATAGCTAGTTATTAATAATTTTTTGTTGGATGACAAGTCCGTCACCATTATGTGAAACATGGACTGCCTTCTTATCAGTGGCAAGTTAAACAGAAAAGATTAGCTTGTCGGGGGTAAATTGAGCATAACAACCTTGTACAGGCCATCGTAAGTGTAAACTTTTCCTGCATAGCTATTTTCATTCTTTCGACATTGATGTCCACGCGTCACTCTAACAGGAATGGATTGCTCCATACAGTTCTGCAAAAAAATGATCTGGAAGTTACAGAGAGATACTTTGAATCCAGTACACTGGAAATAGGTTTCTAAGTTTGCAGGCACACAGATTGGTGCGGAAGCATTGACATTCTTGTAATAAGAAATGCAATGAAAGAAATATGAAAAACTATATTGGATAACTTGCTTCTATTGATTGGATAACAAATGAATGAATGTATGAAAATTGTACAACGTGTCCTATATTTATAGACAAATTATCCCTGTTCCTAATAGTACTAGGAGATTGAAATAAGTAAACTATGAAACTAATAAAACTCTAATCTAGTCAAAA
Source organism: Olea europaea var. sylvestris (assembly GCF_002742605.1). NCBI lineage: Eukaryota > Viridiplantae > Streptophyta > Magnoliopsida > Lamiales > Oleaceae > Olea > Olea europaea. The sequence continues at coordinate 77,776 of NW_019244966.1, read as the reverse complement.
CTTCTAAAAACTATAATTCTAACAAAATTCTTATTACAAGAAAACTAAAAAGAAATCAATCTCCTAAAAAATATAAAACATCTTAGTAGTAGGAAACTAATTGTAGTTGTACTACATCAATCCCTTCCACTTGAAGAAAAACTCGTCCTCGTGTTTTATTGACCAAAAAAAAATCAATCAATCCGGAGGAAAATATTCAAAAATTTCTTGAATTTCTACTTCCCCATAATCTTTGGTCTTATCTAGGAATAGATCTACCTGATAAGTTATCTTCTGAACTTTGGCGGGTATCTTCATACTTGCTTTTGATTGATCTTTAACTGCTAATGCTAAAATATTGCGTGGCTCTTTTACTAGTTCAAAGACTTTTGGGCCTGATATGTTGGTAAAAAGTGGTTTCTCTTCCTTGATAGCAGGGTTGGTTTCCACAGGTTGAGATTGTGGTGCCAAAACGATCTTTCGATTGAACCTCCAAAATATGAAAGTATTATCCCGTCCTTATAAGTGGCATCAATGTCATAGTGCCATGGACGACCCAATAAGATGTGACAAGCATCCATATCCATCATGTCGCATATAATTTCATCTTTGTAATATTTTCCAATTGACAAAGGAACCTTACAAATCTCTAGAACTTGAACTTTAGAGCCATTTTTAATCCATGCAATCTTGTATGGAGAAAGGTGTCTCTCGATCTTCAGATTTAGAGCTTTTACCACAGCCTTTTTTTTTTTTTTTTGATAAATAATCAGAGAATTTTATTCCTTAAAAGAGAGTACACGGAAGGTATACAATCACTTTAAGCATGAAAGGAACTTTCACCACAGCTTTAGAAATGACATTCTCACTACTACTACAGTCAATGAACACACTGCATACCTTATTACGAACAGTGCATCAAGTCTTGAAGATCTTGTGTCGTTGAGAGGTATCGGGCTTTTTTGGAGCAAGCAAAAGGCGTTGGATAATGCACGCCAATTCTTCCCCTGTACCTACATCTGCAACACCACCACCCTCATAATCATTGTCTTCAAGATTTTGTTCTTTCCTACTATCGCTTTCTTCTGCAAAGTTAATGGATCGCCTGTTTGGACGGCTGTTTGAAAGATCTAATTGATTGCACCGAAAGCACATACCTAAATTAGTGCGAACATAAGGGTCATTATTGACTCGTTGCTGTGTTTGATTTCTGCCTTGGGTGTTAGATTGAATAAGAGTGGAAGTTCCTCTTTAATTCTGTGTTAAATTTTGAATTGGAGTGGTATCATTGATGTTAGTATTGTTGTTACTTGAGGTCATTGCACCCTTTGAAATACCATAAGTTTCTTGAATTAGCCGTCGAAAATTACTTTGAGTACGGGCTGTGGTGCCATTCGTAGGATTTTCTACTTTCATTGCCAGATTGGCTGCATGTGTCATGGTCCAGATCTCTTGAAGAGCTAGGCGATCCTGAATGACTAACTTTAGGCCTCCTATATATCGCGCAATTAATTGAGCTTCTGTTTCTGACAAATTAACGCTGGCATTTAATCGATAAAATTCCTCTGTGTATTCGTTTACAGTCCTGTAGTTTTGTTAACAATTCTGATACAACTAGTGCAAAAATTGCTCATAATCTAGAGGGAGAAATCGTCTTTGCAACAACCGTTTCATCTTGAGCCAGTTCTGCACATGTTGCTTTCTTTGTCTTAGTCGATTAAATTGAAGTTGTTCCCACCATGCAGAAGCTCCACCTTTTAATTTGCACGCTACAAGTTTAACTTGACTTTGTTCCGAGATATTTAAATAGTCAACAAAAATTTCAACGGTATGGATTCAATCCAAAAAATCTTCAATATTTAATCGACCGTCAAAACATGGCAAGTCCATCTTCATCTAAAATTCTTGAACATTTGGACCTCAATGGTTGGCCCTCGGTCAAAAAATTTCTTCTTCTTCCAATGAATAGTCGAACCCCCGTGGTCGTCTTTGTTGAAAACCCCTATCTCTTAGTTGCCGATCAAACTTAATACCTCGATCAAAATGGGTTCTTTGATCAAAATTACCTCTCTGGTCAAAATTAAATTAAAGCCTTGGTCAAAATCATCACAATTCTCTTCTACTTCTTTGAACTCGACACGGCCTCCTCTCTGCCGTTCCATATTCCTCACTGTTACTCGCGGTTGACCACCGGCTCTACCGTCGCGGTCGATTGGAGCCCTTTGGAGGTCGGCATCATCACATGGACCATCGCGACTCGATTTCTCCTTTCATACACCTGTAGTGGAATGGGCTCACGAAAATCACGATTCATGATTATGTTGTCACGTCGACCATGAGGCTAGGGTTCAATTGCCGGAGCCAGTCATCTTCAAAGGTTTGGTGTCATCTCTCCTGGCTTGAGGCGAATTGGGGTTGGGGTATAGACTGCGTTCCCATACCCGCTGCAACCCTTTGACTGCTTACTTCCAGGTTAGTGTCCTAGCCAAAATTTGAGTCATCTTCTTTCTGTTGGATTGGTTGTTTTGCCATGTATTCACTGTAATCTAATTCTTTTCCCTTTTGCTGAGTTTCTTTCCAGTTTGGTTGTTTCTCCACGGGTTCGAGTCTTTACTTCACAGTTAACGAGGTCACCATCTTCATGAGATTGCGAAGAGCTTCGCCAATCCCCTCGATTCATTGTTCGAGTTTGTTGAGCCTCCGTTCGTCGTCGACGGTCCGACTGCCACCAGTACCATCGTCGGCCATCGGATTAAGGTGAATTCCTTGCTCTGATACCAATTTTGGTGTGGAAGCGTGGATAAATCCTTGTAATAAGAATTGTAATGAAAGAAATATGAAAAACTATATTGGATAACTTGCTTTTATTGATTGGATAATGAATGAATGAAAATTGTACAATGTGTCCTATATTTACAGGCAAATTATCACTATTCCTAATAGTACTAATAGATTGAAATAACGAAACTATGAAACTAATAAAACTTTAATCTAATCAAAACATCTAAAAACTATAATCCTAACCAAAATCCTATTACAAGAAAACTAAAAATAAATCAAACTCCTAAAAAATATAAAACATCTTAGTAGTAGGAAACTAATTGTAGTTGTACTACACACAGATCTCTAGTTAACAATCAAACTACTAATGATTAACCTCGTATTAATAAACACCATAGAAGGGACTAGTTTGATACAAATATGGAATCAAAATAAGACAGTTCTTCGACGAAAAATAGAATCATCAAAATACATAACAAAAAACTTTGAGAACGGATTTATTTTTTATAATACCTTGAGAATGGTGTTTGAAAACATTTGTGGTTGCAATTACCATTACAGACAATAATTTTCATTACTCAGTGCAGGTCTAATCTTTTGCAGCAATTATACTATATATTATATATGCATCCTAATAATTCATCTTATCAACAATAAATTTTAACATGGGACCTGATTTCTCTGTCTTCAATCATGAACTGCCAGCCATCTTTCATTGCAAATAACAATTTCTGACTGGAGAATATTACTTTCATTTTTATTTCAAATCAGGTTGTCTCATGCAACGTAGGGGTATAGTGAGTTGTATATATGATTATATCATGAATACTATGCCATTCCTTGCTATTATGTATGAATTTTACTGTGCTTCATCACAATATCCAGCATCAGCCATCATGTTTAATTCATTTCATACTCATGTGGACCATGATGCACCGACATGGACAAGTATGCCCGACATGCGTTGATACGTAATTTTTCAGAAAAAACTGACACGTAGCCAACACATTGATCAAATTCTTTAAAGTTCTTCAATTATATAGTATAAATTTAGTTCTTATACTTGTTATTAATTTTTCTTGTTAAACTCTTTTAAATATGAGTACCTATTTGTTATTTAATACTAACTATGAGTTGAAAATATATAACAATTTTTATAAAGAAAGAAAAATGATCAAAGTATCCTAAGAGTGTCGGTATTTGACACGTGTCGACACGAACATACTACCCTAATTGAAGTTTCCATATAACAAAGCATATGGAAGATTAAAACTCAAAAGTGCAACCCAAGGTCAATTTATTACATATATTGTATGTGGAGTGAGCATAAAAATATAGACAATGGAAAGTGGAATCAACATGCCTTAAGTCCCAGATTACCACGTTCCATGACTTGATCTCTTATCTGACGCTTGTCACCGAGCAAGTTGTTCCCACCTTGACCAGTGTAGACCACATCCTCACAGTTGTCTTGATCGTCTTCATACTGGCCAGACAAGACAATAGATGTAGCAAGAGGTAGTGTGTACTGACTACAATCCAGCAACTGAAGAGAGACAAAAAAAGGGAAAAAAGAAAAGGAAAAATAAAAATCCATGTAATGATTGCTGATCGATGAAAAGAACGATTCCATCTAGAATATGTAATGCAACAAAATGAAAAAAATAATAAAGTACAAGCAAAATGTCCCTTAACAGATTTGTAAATCTGATAGCAAACAAGGGAAAATATCCTGAACTCAAAGAGGAAGCTACATATCACTCTTCTTACATGGCCAATGGCCACATAAAATATTCAGCCCTTTGTCTACAAGAGGTATTATATATACACAAGGTATGAGAGCATCCATGATCTGAGAATATTGAATAAAGGAAGCGTCCATGCTCTGAGAATAGTGAATAAAGGAATTCAATATTACCGAATTACGAGCAGCCGAGCCAATAAAATCAATTCCATTCAGCCAGTGACCATGAAAACCGACGACCACCATCTCAGCCCGAGAGAAAAATTGATGACCAACATCAATTCCTGTCATAACCAATGCATTTAAATCCATGTATGCTTATCCAGAAAAATATAATTTACCAAATTTTACTTCTGTGTCCAGACAATTCAAGGACTATTCAAGCCAAGATATTGATGACATCATCTAAGATTCACTAATGGGAAGTATTGGATTAACATGGTTTTTTAAGGCCTCATTGGTAAATGTTTGAAAAACTCTTGTTATACCATTAGAAATTTTATACATTGGTGGCACAGAAAAAAAGTCTCTACAAAAAGCTTACATTAAATAAGAAACTCATTTAGTAGCATTCAATGGTTCCTACACACCAATCAAGAAGTCTCTCAAAATAATGAATGAAGAAGGGAAAGAAAAGAAACAAGAATAGTATTTAGAGAAGCTTATTAAGTGCCTATTTAGTAGTGCTTATAAATTGTGGGTGCTACAGAATGTGTGCATAATAAGTGACTAATAAGTTGTGGATCACATCCTAGACTAAAATTTAAGCTATGCCAAATATGCTGTAAAGTAACAAGACAATGTGGTGAATCCCAGGTAGCATAATGAATGTTTAAGCACCACAAAACATGTCAAGTTAGGAACCCTAATAAGAAAACATCAAGACCACACACGAAGAGCAAATGAAACATATTCTTATTAGACCAAATAGACGCCAAGTTTTAGCACCAACCCAATGTCATTCCCCTAAAGGTGGAAGAAATGAACTCTTACATTAAGCAAAAGACTCCAATGCAAATGCTACTAGATGTTTCCAGAGCATCAATTATCTTATAACTTCTGCAAAAACTTTAATATACTGTTCACCAACCTGGAATGGAGCCAAACCTCTTCTCAGGGTTTAGAATAGCTCCCATCTCCATCATCTGCTAATTTTCGACAAACGTTGAAGTAAAACTTACTTAAAGGGAAAAGGTAATATCACATTCACGACATATAGCAAGAATCAAATAGAAGAAAACACTAAACTTGAAGACAAACTCCAAACTAGCATGACCCTAGTATGTATATGAGTATGTTGTTGAAGACTAATTTTAAATAACAAAGTGTACATTTTAACGAGGTAGTACAACATGTTAGGAGAGTACATAAATGTTCTCAGTATAAAAAGCGAACCCACCTTGCACGTAATGGTGATGACTACAATTAAACAAAATAAATATGTAAGGCTAGCCAATATCATATGCGTTTTGAGGCGTAAGCCTCAAGATAGACTAATAAATAATTCAAGTGAATATAAAATTAATAAATTATGCTCATAATAAATCATACACCATAAAACATAGGGGGTGTTTGAGAGGCATTTTAGAATAGTAACTTGATGGGAAGCGTGTGGTTGAAAAATAAGGAAAAATTTTTTATTTATGTGTAATATTATTTTAATAAAGAATGTGTGGTTGAAAAGAAGAGAGAGAAAAATGCATTTTGAAAAAAATGGGTACCAAACGGAGGCATATTAATAGTTTAGCTTGCAAACAAGCAAAAAATAAATCAAGAGAAGAAAAATAGTTCAAAAGGCTAAGGCCTTTAATAGAAAGTCTAGAAAATGCAAGACAACTAGGCAAACTAAGTCATATTGATACATAGCCTTGAGGCATAAGCCTCACTAAGTCAAGGAGTAAGCCGGAGTGCAGCACAAATATTTAAGGCACTTTATGTAAGCCTCGAGAGAGGAGTAAGCCTCAAATTCTTTTTTTAAACAATGAATTGCACAATATCCATGAATCAGTCAATGAGTAAGCCTTGGTAAATAAAGACATGAGCATGAGGCGGAATTTAAGGCATAAGCCTCAAATACATTATTTAAACAATGAATTGCACAATATCCATGAATAAATCAAGGAGTAAGCCTTAGTAAATTGAGCCATGAGCCTCAAATACTTGAGGCAATTTATGAGAGCCTCATGTGAGGCGCAATTTGAGGCATCACCCTCAAATACTTTTTTAAAACAATGAATGGCACAATATCAATGATTAACAAAATGCTAACGAATTAACAAAGAATAGGAATATTAGAACAAATCAAGCTTACAAGAAAGTGAACATCGACAAGGTGCATGTATATATAGATTTAGCCAGACAAAACAGTGACATACCTTGGTTATTGCCTTCAGGTCAGGTCGTTTGGAACCCCTTTTAGTATCATCTGCAGTTTTGCAGTTCTTCTGCACAAATTTCGACATGGTAAGTTGAAGTTAATTCATATGCTTTTTAGTAAACCAAGAAGTATGGCTATAAGACTGGTATTATGTGCTCCAAGATCGGGAAATCATGAGTTTTGCTGCACAAAATAGCATAATTGGTGATATGATAAAGAAATCAACTGCCTCGAGTAACAAATCCATTGCCACATCAGCAGTTAAGGAACCAAATATAGAGAATTGAAGGGGATTGGATAAATTCAAACCTTGGATTTTGAACTCTTCGGTGATTTTTGATCAACTTCTTGTCTTTTACACCTCTTCTCTTCTTCCTACAAAAAATAAATAAATAAATTTAAAAAATAAAAAAAAAGGGTTTAGCAAATGCATCTAAAAAAATTCCTTCTTTTAACAGGTAACATATAAGCAGAATTTGTGACATTTCCAATTAGCAACTAAATAAACCATAAACTGGTCTCAAATGAATGTTGCAATATCTGTTTAATGCTTGAGATATTTTACAGCATGCTAAATGGTACTAACATTGAGCCAAGAATTACAGAAGACTCAATATTAATGAAACATTTCAATCAGTCTTTTTGCAGGCTAGTTGTCAAAATAACCCAGAAAAGGAACAAAAACATAGAGCAGATATTTAATGTACCTGAATAAAATGAAGGTAATACTTGTTGAAAGTCCGCAAAGTCTCAGTAACCTTCGTATGTGCACTTTTTCCAACCAAAGAATCACTGGAACTAATAATCGTGTCCCCACCGTTCACCATCTCAGGAGTTTCAGTAGCCTCACCGACTACTCCATTTTGGGGCAGCACAGTGGCGTGAGGCGTTTCAACCTTCCTCTTTCTGTAAGCCCGCCCCGTATTCTTCCTCGAAACACTGCTCTCCTTCCGAATACCGTTCGACCCGGATTCATTTTCAGCAGATACCTCAACAGAGGACGATTTTTGATTCTGCATTTTCTGCAATCTCGCGCTGCTCCGCCGCAATGGAGCCACGGCATCGGAGTTGACTCCGGCCTTACCATTTTCCGCCGAGATCTCGACGTTGCAAGCCGGAACCCCCATTTTTGTGAGCTTGTAGAGCAGCCGGGAGGGAATTCGAATTTTGAATTGAACTCCTTAGGGCTGACCAGCTGAGACGGTAGAGCCAAGTGTATCAGCAGTGAAATATGACAAGACAGCATAAATATTGTGATTGAGGGGCCGTTTGACCCCATTGCACTTGTTTGAGTCCATTTTTCAACCAAAATACATTTAGTGATTTGACATTATTTCAATCACACATTTTTTAATAAAATAATATTATATGCAAATCAAAAAAAATTTTTATCTTTTAACCACATATTTCTCATCAATACACTATTCAAAAATTCATTTTCTTCACAAAAATGGGGCCCAAACAAGGACATTATTTGTAGATTATAATTAGATAAATAGTATTTTTTTGAAAAATAAGTGATTGAGATATTTTTGATTTACCTGTAATATTATTTTATTGAAAATTGTATGGTTAAAAGTAGGAGAGAAAAAAATTTAATTTAATGTAATAAAAAATAATGGGGTTCAAACGGGGGTTGAATTTGGCCCATCAAATTTAATTACATTACATTTCATTTTTCTCTTTTTTACGTTTTAACCACACAATTTTTCATAAAATAATATTACACATAAATCAAATTTTTTTTATTTTTCAACCACTCATTTTTCAAAAAAACACTATTCCATTCATTTTCATTTCTAGAAAATGAGGGCCAAACGGGGGCTTGACATCATATCGTTCTTTAATAAAATAATATTACACGTAAATTTAAAATTTTTCCTTATTTTTAAACCACACATTTTTCATAAATAAACTATTCAAAAATACGTTTTTATGAAAATAATGTGGCTCCAGCAAGGGCATCAAATAATCAAGGAATTGTCTACTTATATATAATGTTGTATCCACATCGATGTCAACCCCTTCACATGAAGGAGATTCACTTTAAATAAATTATATTTTATTGAAAATGGATGAGAAAGGTGTATATCGACATAGACACACTGATATACGTGTAGCATCATACTAATATCAAATTTTAGTGAGTACTAAACTTATATGTACGTAAAATTTAAAATGTCGAGTTTTGACCATTGAATTTTGAAAAACATTATACGTTACTCATTGGCATAACTTTCGTCTCAAACCTCTAACGAAATTGTTGTCGTGGCTGACGAAATGCACATGTGATTCCACGTCACACCGATAAACTTTCACCACTAAACTTCGAAAAAATTCTTCTATTGTTCACTGACATAACTTCCATCTCAAACCTCTAACAAAATTGTTGATGTGACTGACAGAATGCTCATTTGACATCACGTCACACCGTTAAACTTTTAGATAGTCGAACTTTAACCACCAAAATTTCAAAAAAAATCTTCTATTGTTCACTAAATTTTGAGGTAGTCGAGTTTAGGGCACTGAACTTTGATAAAGTCGAACTTTGGCCACTAAACGTTGAAAAACGTCTTCTATTGCTCACTATAAATTTAGATTTAACTAAGCATCTATTTATTTCCCTTTAAAACAATTCTCTTTAATTTTCATACTTATTTTTATTCACACATTTATATTTTATACATAAACTAAAAATTTTACACGTAAACTCAAAACAAGCCCCTATTTGACATCCATTATTTATGCAATAAAATAATTTACACATAAATTTAAAAAAAAATCAACTTTTTAACTGCACATTCTCCAAAAAAATTACTATTTATAACTCTTTTTATTTGAAATAATGACCATCAAATAGGAGCTAAAATTCGTTGTTAAAATTCGAATTTATTTTAATTTCAACAATAAATATATTATGTGTTTCATTGCAATTAGTAGTCACTTTTTTTTTTTTTTGCACAACTTTGCAAGTATAGTTTATGCCGCTAGAAATGATTACTCAATTACACAGTAGTTAAATATAATTTTGATTTATTTTTGTAGGATTTTAAGTTATGGTCATCATAATATTTGAATTTCAAAACAAAAAACGTCATGAATTTGTTGTTAAATAAAATTAAATCCAAATCTTAACAACGAATTTTAATTAAATCCAAATTTATTGTGAGTGATAGAAGATGTCTTGCAAAACTATATTAAAGAAGTTAATACTAATTGCAATGAAACATAGAGTATATTTATTGTTAAAATTATGAAATTCAAATTCTGACAATGAATTTTAGCTCTGGTTTGATGGCAATTATTCAAAAAGTTTTAAATAGTAATTTTTTGAAAAATGAGTGGTTTAAAAAATGAAAAAAAAATTGAATTTACGTGTAAAATTTTTTTATTGTATAAATGTGTTATGAAAAATGAGAACGAAATTTGAAGAATTTTGTTTTAAAGAAAGATAAACAGATGCTTAGTTAAATCCAAATTTATGGTAAGCAATAGAAGATGTTTTTTAAAGTTTAGTAACCAAAGTTCAACTATGTCGAAGTTTAGTGGCCAAAATTCAACTATCTCAAAGTTTAATGAGCAATAAAAGATATTTTTCAAAGTTTAGTAGTCAAAATTCGACAATCTCATAGTTTAACGATGTGACGTGACGAGACATATGCATTCTGTCAACCACATCATCAATTTCGTTAGAGGTTTGAGATGGAAATTAAGCCAATAAGTAATGTACAACGTTTTTCAAAGTTCAATGGCCAAAACTCAATATTTTAAACTTCGGTAATCAATCAAAGACAGATATAAGTTCGTGACCATTAAATTTAGTGCTTGTTTGTTAGAGATTTTGTTAATTGATTTTGTGACCATTAGAGATAAAGTGGCTCCTACTTGTGAGAGGAGAATTCAAAAATGACGGCTGGAATAGTAAAATTACCATCAAAAAACTGATTTTAATTGGGTTTTAAGTCGTACCAAACATACTCTTACCTAGGACTAAAAAAGGAAGAAATTCCATTTTTATGGTTCTAGGTTTACTAAGATGACACATTTCATTCCATGTCATAAAATTGATGATGCCACTAATATTATGGATTTATTCTATAAGGAAGTAGTATGTTTAGATGGGGTACTTAGAAGTATTGTGTCGGATCGAGATGTTTAGTTCTTTAGCCATTTTTGAAAGATTTTGTGGAGTAAGTTAGGGGCTAAGTTATTATTTTCTACTACTTGTCACCCACTAATGGATGAGCAAAGTAAGGCTGCTAATATGACTTTAACGCAACTATTACACACTCTAGTAAATAAGAACTTGAAGAGTTGGAAGGATTGCTTGCCATTCATAGAATTTGTATATAGTAGGGTCACGCATTCTATTACATCTTATACCCCATTTAAAATTATTTATGGTTTTAATCAATTAACAACCTTTGGATTTAATTCATTTTACTTGATGAGAGAGGTTGCTTGGACGGCAAGTAGAATGCCTAGTTGGTAAGATCCCTCCATGAGAAGATACAGTTGCAGATTGAAGAGAAAAATGAGCATTATGCTTCTTAAGCAAATAAAGGGCGGAGGTGCATTACATTCAAATCAGGCGATCGGCTTTAGGTGCATATGAGAAAAGAATGCTTTCCAGCTCAAAGGAAGTCAAAGTTGCATCCAAGAAGAGATGAACTATTTCAAGTGCTTGAAAAATATCAATGACAATGCCTGTAAATTGGATCTTTCAGGTGAGTATAACGTTCTGCTACTTTCAATATTTCTAATATTTCCTTGTTTGATATTGGTGGAGATTCGAGACAAATCCTTTTGAAGAATGGGGGATGATGAGATCAAAACTAGATATTTTAAATTTCAGTGAGCAATTGCCACGCATTTTATGCAATGTGATTTATACCGCAAGTGTACGATGTCAATTTTTGTAATATAGTTTTGAAGTAAGAGTGTCGAATCCACAGGAATTATAATTTAATTTCTACCAGGTACTATAATTGAGTAGCTTCTATTTTATCTTAACGAATGGAGTTTAAAATCAATATTGTTAACTAATCTAACGATGAGTTTGGTGACGAATTCAAGGGATGCAATTATAAGAATAAATCAAGATGGAAAAGCCTAGGGAATGATTTCATCTAACTATTAATTATAATTAAATTATGTCCAATTATTCTAATCAATTTTTTCATGTCTAAAAGTAAGAATCCTAATGTATTTCTCACCACCTCTCTCAAGCCCCGGCTAGAAATTAATCCTAAATTTCAATTCAAATATCTCTATTCCAAATCAAAATCAAGAATTTATTGAAGTCTCAATTCTTTTATGGAGTAAGCTTCATAGATTCTATACTTCCTCTCGAAACCCATAAAACATGTTGTGTCAATCATATGATCGTGCCTAAATTTGCCTCTCTCGAGCGCCAAAATTTAAAACATCAAATCATTCACTTAGTGGATAGTTTATTGAAAATATTAAAATCATGGCACAATTAAATATATGTGAAAATTTAAATAAAAGTAGATATAACATAATCAAACCATAATATCAAGTTTTGGCTACAATCAATCCCTAGAATATGAATTTAGCTCATGATATAATCTATGCAAACACAAAAATTCTTATAAGAAAACATAAGGAAGAGAGTAGAAAAAATTAAGATGTAGATCTTCAATTTCTTAATTTGACGTTGTTCTTGCCTCCTTCGATTCCTCCTTTTGAATTGTAATTGAATCCCTTTGAATTATCTTCAATCTTGGCCCCTTCAATCGTTGTGTTTGTCCCTTTAATTCTTCTTCTTCTTGAAAATAGAGTTTTTTTTAATGGTATTTATAATATGTTGGAGTCTTGGACGAATTAAGGTTGAATTAGGCCAAGAAAAGAGTCCAAAAATATAAAAACACATTTTCCCGCATATTCAGTGCCTTGGCGCCCAAGATGGGAGCTACGGTGCTGGGTTAGCTGTTATTTTCAATGAGAGCGTCTGGTTCAGTCGAAAACGACAGATTGCACGTTATTCAGTATTTTTAGCATAACTTTCTCGTCCGATGTTTGAGTGAGGTGATTCAAGATGTGTTGGAAAACTAACTCAAAGGACTATAATTTTACTTCGGACATCATTCTCCAATTCGACCGTTTGCTATGTCAAAAAGGGTCTCAATATGAGGCTAAAATTTTGGAACATAACTTTTTAGTTGGAAATTGATTTGTGATCATTTTTTGCCTAAATTTGATCCCTTTGACATCTATCTTCATCCAATTGACTCCTAACATTCTCGGATCCTCATCGTGAGGTTCGACACAAGTTTTAAATATTTACACTTTAGTCCCTATACTTTGAATCTCTTACAATTTAGCCTTTTCTCCACTTTCGGTAACTTTTGCTTATTTCATTCAATATCATCAACATATATCATAACATCAAAACACACATTAAAACATTCTATAATACTCTCAATGGTAGCAAAATAATGAATTAAGTATTACAAACATAATGAGTATGGAGCACTCATCAGCAATTAACGACATAGATATAAGTTCAATGACCATTAGTTTTGCCTAGAACTAAGAAATGACGAGATTCCATTTTTGTGATAGTAGATACGTTCAATAAGATGGCACATTTTATCCTATGTCATAAAACTTTGATGCCACTAATATTACAGATTTATTCTTTAAGGAAGTAGAGCGTTTATATAAGGTACTTAAAAGAATTGTGTCGGATCGAGATGTTAAGTTCCTTAGCTATTTTTGAAAGATTTTGTGGAGTAAGTTAAGGAATAAGTTATTATTCTCTACTATTTCTCACCACGAACGGATGGCCAAACTGAGGTTGTTAATAGGACTTTAACTCAACTATTACGCACTCTAATAAATAAAAATTTGAAGAGTTGGGTGGATTGCTTGCCATTCATAGAATTTGTATATAATAAGGTCATGCATTGTACTATTTCTGATACCCCATTTGAAATTGTTTATGGTTTTAATCCAGCATTTTTGGATTTAATTCCTTTACTGTTGATGAGAGAGGCTTCTTGGACAAAATGAAGAAGGCTGAGTTGGTAAGATCCCTATATGAAAAAGTACGACTGCGGATTGAAAAACAAATGAGCATTATGTTTCTCAAGCAAATAAAGGACAAACGCACTTACATTCGAACCAGGAGATTATATTTGATTGCATATGAGAAAATAAAGCTTTTCGGCTCAAAGGAAATCAAAGTTCCAGTCAAAAGGAGATGGATCGTTTCAAGTGCTTGAAAAAATCAATGACAATGCCTATAAATTGGATCTTCCAAGTGAGTATAACATTTCTGCTATTTTCATTGTTTCTAATCTTTTCTTATTTGATGCATATGGAGATTCGAGGATGAATCCTTTGGAAGATGGAGGAAATGATGAAATCCATGGTACAAAAGCTAGCCTGGACAATGATCCGTTGGTTGTAGAGGAAGAACAAATGGCTAAGTCACAAGCAAAGAAGATCGAAGAAGCCATGTGATTACTTGTTCAAGCTACGGTGAATGAAACATTGATCACAACAAGCAAAGGGTCAAGAAGAAGATAATTAATTTAATTTTTTATTGCCAAAATTTGTTTACATGTTCCAAAAATACATGACAGTCTTCATTTTTTGCAATTCTTTGTGCAACTGTAATTTGAATCTTGAAATCATTATAAAATATGAAAGACTTTGTAACGTAGATTGTCTAAATTGTTTAAATTTATTGTTACAATTAAAACTGTTAACAGATTAGATTCCCAACAGGAAAACAACAAATTTAAACTCTTAATTTCATAAAAATAGTTTTTTTCTAATGTGTATCTAACAATTTCAAATTTTGTTGCTTTAAACGAAAACGTATTTGGTAAAACAATTCAAAGAAGCATTCTAAAATAGTAGAGAGACGTGTAGAAATGCATTACACCATAAATTGTTCCAAAGAAAAATTAAAAGAAGAAGGAAAGTGATAGAAGATTCTTGAAGATTGTCTAACCTATGCACAACAGTGCTAAGATATAAATAGATATTTATGTAGAGAATTTTAAAAAGTTAATATAATCCGTAGGATCAAACTGATATGTATAATCAATTATAAGGAGTTATAGCTATATAAGAACAAGGGGCTTCTACCATTGGAATTGAATGAGCTTGAATGTGCTTAAAAAAATTTTAGTTATTAATTGTTGATACAGATGAGTTGGGAAAATTTGTCGTTGGTAGCACAGTTGGTAATTTCATCCAAGTCACTGATATATTAATTTCCATAGTAATCATCGATGATCAATATGATTGGTGATAACATAAAAGTTGCCCTGAAGTTGTGTGAGCTCTCTAAATGTAAAGCACCATAAATGTGAGACTCATAACGTGTCACATGGCACCAAAAGTTTTACCATTTTTTTGTTGGATAATTCTTAATCTAACATGATCGTGATTATAATCATATTTATGAATTTTCCATATCAAAAATCAAAAATCAACTTCAATATCAAACAAATGTGTAATAAAATAAATGATACTAAGAAACAGTTAAATCGGGAACTTAAAGTGCAGCAAGAAAATTCCACTAGAAATCCCAACTATATACTTCCATGAATTTCCAAAATTTTCACCAGTCCGAGACTGCTTATCAATTGGTTCATTAACAGTACTAGAGGAATTTCCAACAAGATAAGTCATGTTATTAGACTCTTGTTGTGGAGGTGAATCATGCTAAGATGGCGAATGATTTAGTTTCTTCCTATTTGGTATGGTAGGAAATGATCTGATATTTCTAGTGCTTGGAAGGACATAGAAATGTTTTGATGATGGCTTGACATTTGCAGGCAAAGTAACAAGATTACTTGACTGTTCAACTAGTCTATGGCATCTATTATTCACTAGGTCTTCTACATTCTAGATTACACTTGTTTTGGATAAACCTTGAAAGCGTAAGAGACAACATTATTTCAGAAATATACCAATATGCCATAACTGATTTAATAATAAAAAGATTACTACTCAATTGGCGGATTGCTACATCACTCACAACCGTGATTGTGCAAGAGTTTACCTTCAAATTTGAACCTTGATTCATGTTCATCAAACAAAATATATTTGGGAAGAAGATGACACGTAAGTTAACATTTAGAAAATGAAAAATAAATTTACGAAGTGGAAACAGGTTGAGGAAACTAGATAGGGTCCTTTTAATTTGTATAAAAAAAGACTCTGATTTCTTAATGCTTTCAAACCATTCTGCCAAATGCTGCTTAAAACAAGCATAAAATTACTAGAGAAAAAATAAACGAAAACCAAAATATCTCTTTAAGATGGACATCATCATCTAAAATTAAATATAGCAGGCATATGGATGTGGAGTACAAAAGGGTAGTAATATCTTACCAATGTCCAAGTTTTCTATTTACGCATTCTCTGAAAATGTCAGGTATAAGTTTCTCATCAAACCGTAAATCGTTTGGCAAATTGAGTTTTCCAATCTCAAAGGGCATGCTTTCTTCAAATCAAATATTACAGAGCAACCTATCATTTTTACGCATCATTTTAGAGAGGTCCAACAACATTAAAATGTAGTTTCAAAAGTGTGCCATATTACAATACGTTGAAAAAGTTGAACAATGTTGTGATTGATTCCTTGCAAGATTGAATTCAACATATGGAGAGACGGAAGATTTATGCATCATTTCAAAACAAGTGCAACAACTTTAAAAGGTAGTTTCAAAAGTATACTAGATTGCAATGCATAGTTTTTGTTCATTCTAAGTGTTGAAGAAATGTGTATGTGTGTGTGTGTATGCATGTGTGTGAAGAAGGAGAAAAATGATGATGTCATTCAATGTAGTAGCTCGAGAATATATATACAAGTGAATTTGAACACAACATGAATTAATTAGACATAATCAACTCAAAAATTAGGGAGGGCAGTTGGTGAATGCATTTTTAGCATCAACAAGAGCATGTCAGAGATTTATGGAACACATAATAAGGTCAATGGTGGGAAGGATCATAACTATGTTAATCACTTCCAAAACCATGATCCATTATCCTTCACAAGAATTAAATTCTCTTGTTCACCAATAATTCCCCCAACAATTGGATGGAACTTGAAGCAACAATGAGAACATAATATAAGATGCTTAGTTTCAAGCTTGTTAAGGTCCTAAACTCTCAACCTTCTATCATCGACGGAGGACACTAACATCTTTCATGGTTAGGATCCCACTCTATCTAAAATACCTCATCTTATGTAAAATAGAGAAATATTAGACATTAACTCTTTTCATAATTTGCTGTCATACATTGGAAGAAAAATAGAATACTTATTTGTTCATTAGCCTTTTGTTCGAATAAAGTTAGGGTCCTCTAAAAGAGTACTTTTTGCCACTCTGATAATAAAAATGCTAGATAAAATCAGTATTCTAATTTTGCATGCCCAACAATTTTATTAACAAAATTTCATAATTTCATTGGAAAACTTCATAGAAAGCAACTAATTTGGAAAACATCGAGGCCCAGTACATGAGATAACAGTGAATCTCAACAAGGATCAAAAGTTCTAACACATCAATAGATTTGTATTTATATGTCAATCTCCCAATTTATTTCCATTGTGAAATAACCTTTAAAAGGAAACAACACTTAGGTAAGAGTAGAGCAATTAAATATGTGTCCCAAGTAGGGTTGGGCAAAACTTGACCCAACCTGCTCAACCCGATTAACCCAAACCAAACCAAACCAATCCGATCGGTTTGGGTTGGTTTTTCAGTTCAATTGGGTTGGGTTGGGTTTCGGGTTATGTTTTAAAACCCAACCCAACCCAACCCGATGAATTAAAAAAAATAATATCTAAAATGAAAAAAAAAAACCTAAATAAACACAATAGTAAAGATATGAAAATGACTTATAATTTATAAATGTCCATTTTTTTTTATATAGATTGATTTCTATGAACACAATTTACAAATGAAATGTTATCTCATAATAAAGTAAAAATTAAGAGGATGATGATGAAATGAATAAATCCCAAAAAATTGTAAAAAAATAAATAAAAAAATAATAATAAATACTTCATAAATTTTAAACTTATTTATGCATCATTTTTCAAAAAGAACTCCTTACATAGGTATTTAAAAAAAAAAAATGAAATTTTCAAGTAATTTCAAACTTTAAAAATTTATCTAAATTTAACAAAAAATCGAATCCAACTTTAATTGGACCAAAGCCCAAACCGACCAACCCAACCCAAACCAACCCAAATTTGATCGGTTTGGGTTGGGTTGGGTTGGGTTTAAACCATTAATTGGGTTGGGTTGGGTTGACTTTAAATAAAACCGACCATGTTGGGTTGGGTTGGGTTTGGGAAAAACCGACCCAACCCAACCCATGCCCACCCCTAGTCCCAACGTTGGGGAGTCCAACAAATATATCATGAGCTTTTGTAGAAAGTAGATTTAAGAGGTTCCATCCAAGTTAAAAGACATACATATGACTACTAAGAGCATGGAGTGGCAAACCAAGGTTACACAAATCAAATAGACCAATGGTGGTATCAGATGATGATGTAGCCGAAACCAATTCATTGAATGGATTGAATGACAAATAGTTCAACTAAAAAGAAAAAGAAAAAGTGTGTCATGATTAATTAAGCATAGAATCCAAAGGCATTATGAACAAGAAAATAACATGGAATGCATCACATGATGAAGACTATTGTCAATATAATAACAGGCCACACCATATAAACTATCATTTGTTATATCAAATATCACTTGCATCTTCAATTTTCAAATTTAGTCACTGAGCTCAATCAGAGTACAATCTTTCATTAACTAATCCAAAATAACTACATACCATCTTAGCATAGTTATCTCGAACATTGTAATGAGAACTAACAAATATGAGCAAACTGGATTCTCTAAAAAAATTCACTAGGAGATTTATAAAATGCAATGAATGTTATGATAGAGAATGTTTCCGCAACGATGAACGATTGTTATAAAATATTGTATTAATAGTTTCAATAATAGGTATAGAACGTTGCTAAAGAGTATGTTTTTGCAACCGTCAATGAACGTTGCAAAAGAACTACATATTAATTGTTCAACAACACACAAAAAACGTTGCTATAGGGAAAGTTTTAACAATGTTCATTGAACGTTGCAAAAAAGGAAAAATATGTAAATTTTTTGCAATTGTCAAAGACAATGTAAAAGGAGACATTAGCAGCATGCATTTAAAAAATCTCGTCAAATCTTAATTTTGTTAACTAATGGCAACATAAACTAATTAAAATATTTCGATAGACCCCTTTAGCAATATGTAATCAAAGAATGTTGTTTTTGCATATTAAAAAAATGCCCTTTTGTAGTGATTGCAGTCATGATACCATCACTTTTAAATATTTACATATTTTACCTTAACCATTCATTTATTGCACTTACGGTTCCAATATTTTTTAATATGCTGGAGGATAAATTGGATGGTTTCACATCCATTTGACTGTTTTAATTGACCATAATAGTAGATTTTGACATATTTTGACAATTTTTAAAATAACTACAATATAACACCTTGCTGCTCAGTGATGATTTTGTGTTAATCAACAATGCCACCAAGATTTGAAATAAACTGGGATAGTAACACAAATAAAAAGGTGGGCTTATGTTGTCACATGTCTCATTCAACTTACATGCATATACATCTGAACACTCGTTGTATACATATATAAGTTTGTGATCAGGTAGTTTACTTTTTGACCAATTGTTTGTGGTTGGGACTGCACTGGTCACGAAATACATAACTGCTCACAGATTACAAAAATAGAATAATATCATATGTCACAATACATTACATGTCTTGAAAAGATTGTTGTAATTGGTTATAGTAAACTACTGGTCACAATATATTATGTCTGCTAAGAATTTGTGTCATTGTAACTTGTACAGATATTAGATTGTGACCTATACCATGTATTGAAAATGTTCGTAAAGTTCAAAAAACGTACTTGTTTCTTGGCTTAAATCCTCTGTTAAACAAAATTTGAATGTCATAATATATGCATCTTCTAGACCTAAGCATAATTTTGAAATACAACACTTCAATGCTCAGGTTTAATAGCTATTGTAGTTAGACGTATTTCAACAATAACAAAAGGAGATTGTAATATTTCAGATGGCTTCGATACCCTTTTCATTGGTAGATTTGATGAATAAGGAGTAGGTTCCTGAAGTAAAATGTAAAACACTAACTAGATATAAAAGAGATATATGCATGCTTTATATTTTATTATAACAATTTGTCCTGCTCACCTCACATAAACTAAGCTTAGTAGACTGAAAAACACCTGCTATAACATCATCAACCTGCTCATACACTTGTCTACCTACAAAAAATGCATCATTCACACATACAGGTGTCTGTATTGATTCAATTTCTAAATGAAATGGAGGAGTTTGAATAAGGAATTGATAAGGGATTTCATCTGATACATTATTGTCCACGCGACCCCTCCATTTTTTATATACACTTGATCAACATTCAACTCTTGTTTCTAAACATACAACATTGAATATCATAAATTGTTAAAAATTGAATTAATCAACAAGCATTAACTGGTATTTAAGTATTTACTTCCACGTCTGCTTCACCTAAGTCAAAATTAACCTCTCCACGTTTATTATTGATCTTCGTCTAAACTTCCCCATAAAAGTTGAAATCATACTAGTCACAAATTCAATAAAAGATTTCATATTCGACCTGATGTAGATTATTCCATCTCTCAAAGCATTTTGATTTTGAATGACCTCGTTAGAGCAATAGTTCATTCATATTGGACATATGTGACTTTATCAGGGAAATCTTCATTTCCAGCCTTTTGTTCTCACGTTGAAGTTCAGAAATTTGCTCGTTCATCTTCTTCTTCTTCAATTGGTCACATACCTGATGAATTATTTATTTTGTGAGCTTTAGATTCAGGTTTCTTTTAAGAATGTGACCTTAATTAAGATGTTAAATACATTACTTACTTGAGACACATAAACAGTCTGTAGGATGTGTTAATTGAGGTTGCACCAGAGTACTTGAGCTGATAGATGTCTCTTGTTGTCTAATGGTGGATCCACAAAGTCATCACTATCTTCTTCATGAACATTTAACTATCGTACACTTGCATAATGCATCGATGCTTGTGACATTGGTGTCAATAGGAAGACTAGACCTGCTTGTGCGCACCTGATTTTTTAGATCTTTTACACATGATGGCATGGCTATTTTGGCTTGGCATATGAAAGGCTTGTCATGTACGGTATATGGAACACTGAAGTCAAGTCACAGTTTACCAAAAAGAGGTTACAGATAACCCAAAATTGGGTCACAAACATTAATAATAAACAAAATTGGATGAATACACATCTTCTCACTATGTTAACATATTTCATCTACAATCAAATAAATTTAATCATTCACATACCCATGTAATCAAGTAAACATAAAAAGACAGTTAATATCTAACAAATTTTAACCTTAGACCATAATAAAAAAAAATTAGATCAAATTTTATCGATGTTAAGTCACATCATACCCAAAATCAGTTCACATTATAACAAAATTAGGTCACATTTTTTTTAATCAAAATGGGATTAGAAATTAGCAAAATCAGGTCACAAAAAACACATTCATATCATGTCCAACATTCCCATATATTACATTTGACATTGCAAAGCATTTAAACGAACAGAATTGAACTACGGGCGTAGGATTCATGTTAAAAATAAATATGAATTACACACGAGGGGTTTTTTTTTTATCATAGATAAAGCAAATTCATGTCTCATTTTAAAATTTTAAATCACAAAAAACCTATTCAAATCATATCCTACACTCATACACACTGCATTTGGAAAGCATTTAAACATCAACAACAACAATAATAATAAATGTATATGCATGATTCACCTTCTTTGAGGACGATTTCCTATAGGAAGTGAATTTTTTCACCATTTTTTTTTTTTTGTAGATTTTTCATGATTTTTCCTTTATCTTTTACATGAGTAGAATGAATATTGACAATTTGAGTTGACACCATTTTCTACAACAATGTTTGGTGATTGTTGGTTAGTAAAAAATTATAATGGTGGAAGCTTCAATAGATGTTTGGGATGAATGCATGATAGATAGAGATAGTTGATAATGGGCGATTTCACTGAAAGTTTAGGGCATCTCCAACCATTGCACCATTTTGGTGCAAAATGGTGCAAAGTGTAAAATGTCTATTTTGCCCTTATTTAAAAATTTTCAAATAAATTTTTAAGGATATTTATGCCATTTGTGCTATATATTTTTTAATACAATAAATTATTATTATTATTATTATTATTAATATTTTTATTATTTACATTTAAAATAAATTTTGAATGTAAGACATAATAATTAATAAATTAATTAAAAGACAAAAACAATTTAAAATACATCAAATACGATTATTTATTAAAGTTAACTTGAATTACAAAGAAACTCACATTACACTTCGAAATACATTAATCGATCATTTGTGGGATGAACATATAAATTCTGAGAATTAAATTGCAAAAATTTAGCGACTTCGTAATATCTTCTATCCAAATTTGAAATGCACTGTACTGTTTCCTGATGGCACGATTTCATATTTTAGTTGTTGTAATATTTTTATTAATTGTTCTATGTTTTTTATATTTATTAATAAATTTAATCTTTTCCATAATTTAACGTAATTATTTATTTAGTAATTTATGTATTTATGAAATAATTAAATAAATAATATTTTAAATAAATAAATTATAAAAAATAAAAAATGGAAGAAAATGGTTAAACACTGTTCATTTGGTGTAATTTTTGATATAATGATTGTAGATGAATTTTGGTTTGGTGTAAGATTTGGTGCAAAATTTGGTGTAGGGTTGGAGATGGCCTTAGGAGAAGATAATGTTGTGGTTTCAAAGGAAGGTTCAACAGAGGTTGGGATGAAAAGCACGTAGAAAAAATTAACGGAATGATTTAAAGAAAATTAGAATTTTGAAAGGATTTGATTTTCTCTCACATATATGTCTGGATATGAAAATAACCTTAAAAATTAATTACAGTTCTAAAATAGAGAGAGAATAGAAGAAAATAGAAAAAAGTCAATAAATTTGTGTGTTTTATTAAGAACAAAAATCCAATATTTATAGGGAAAAATTAGAGCTACAAGTGATACAGTAGTCATATTGATTAAGGTTGTGGGCGTATAAAAGTCATTCATAAATACGACTATATTTACGACACTTGCCCTTGAACGACTATTTACACAATTATTTTATTGAAATATCATTGGACAAAAATTTGATTGGACAAAAATGCCCACAAGTGAAAAAAAAGTAAAAATAATTTGGAGTAATAAAATGCTGCTTCGTTAAAATCTTATCAAGAAAATTCAATGGAATAAAACTTGGTCAAAGGAAAAACAATACAGCTACTCCCTCTAGTTTCAATTCTTGTACGTTAATGTCTTCAAGAAAACTCAATGGGACAGAACTTGATGACTGTATTAATATAATGATTAACAAATAGCTCTTGTTATTTTCTGCGACTCATAAGTCTTGTACATATAGCAATATTATTTTTATGGTAAATGTCGTTTATGTTATGGAAATTCATTATACAAAGAAATTCTATAGAAAAATCCTAATAAAGGAATGTGTACATTTATTCTTTTAAGTACGCCACAAAATTAGCTCATTAGAACCTTGTTAGGAAAATCCAACATCACGAAATCTTGGTAAAAAAAATAAAAATACAACGCATATTTACTCCTCCTTATGATAGTCACTTGAATTATGCTTCAGGCATATTAAATCATTTAAGGATAATATTAATTTATATAAGAAAAGTTGACTATAATAACATATATTATATGTATATCAAATTTCATACATTGTCACATTAACAAGGTAGAGACTTGTTATTATATTCATCACATGATAATTTATCTACTTATACAAATTCAATATGTAAATAGTCACACACTTCATACTACGGTTTTTTTTTCTTTTTACATTTTCATTTCGCATAAATATACACATTTAAGTGTTTAGACTGTAGATCTAGAAATTTTAGATTTCTCTAATAAGTTCAATTTTACTAGGATTACTATCAGAAACTTCATGTTTCGAGTAAATTCAAATTTTGTATGATAACGTCATTTTATTTCGATTCCTCACTATTCATAATACGATGCGATACATTATGTACAAAAGTGTTGTCAACAACTTTTTCTTTTTGCTTTTATTTTTTCTTCATAATGACATAACTTATCGAGATATCTCAATTTTTAACATATCATGTACACATATCTCTTTTGGGATTTCATAATTTGTTATATCTAAATACTCATTAGATGTATATGCCTCTTAAATAGGATCATCTTGGCTAATTGTTTTATTTTTATTTGGAGATTTTTGTATTAGAATCAAATATCACCACGCTTCAGGTATATCATAAATATATCAAATAAATTACTAACGAATTATCCTCCTAGGATATCAATTCGTATTGGAGAGCTGATGCGTGAGACGTTGATTTCTTTGGCCAATAAATGCATCTAAAAAAATTACTATTCAATCATCTAGTTCGAATTATCTTTTGTGAGGATAATGAGGCATTTGTATATTATTTTCAACTCCTTAATTTCTCATCTTAATGCTAAGAGAATTGTCCAATTAAATTGACAACCATTTTTACTGTGTTATAAAATATCACCCCATTTGAGATAGAGGTTCAAACTACGCATTTTTTTGCAATATTTTTTACTTTATATCTCAGTGCATTGTGATGGATAAATTTTATATATATAGTACTATCAAAATAACTAGATAAAAAAATTAGACTTTGAGCATAAGCCAATTATAATAGGAAGAATTATGATGTTGGCATAATATGTAATAATATTCTATAAATAGAAATAGAAAGTACTTCGTTCACGATTGAATTAATTTGAGGCGTTTAACAAACAATAGTGTTAAATTATTTATTGACATCTCAACTAACACTTATTAAAAGGTTAAGATTTAGGATCAGTATCATTAATAAGATGTACCATCTTGATTATATATTCTGAAAATTATATTTACAATTTAAAATTTGAACAATAATTCTACAAATTTTAGGTTGCAAGCCTAATCATTTAGTATATGTATTAAATCTATTGTATACAAATAATGTTTAGACAGTCAACGTAGAGTGATGGAGTCTCAGTTATCATTATGATTAATTTTTCAAAATTTAGGGAACTTAGTCCCTGTTTTAATTAGTGATGTTTAATGATCAGTTTTCAATGGAGGTGGGCGCGGGTCGGTTCCGTTCGGTTCTGTACTATAATTAAATTTTTTAACATTTATAACAACATTATATAAAATACAACTAATGACACATTCATTGGTTTTGGAATGTCAGAGACTAGTAGACTACCTTGTTTAAATGATCGCTACGGTCAAAATTTCGGTCGGCGGATGTCAAAGCTTCGATCGGAGGTCACATCGTCAGTCGATGATTGTATATGTTTTGGAATGTCAGCGAGGTTGCGAGAGTTGAGACAGCGTTATGCACTTTAGTATAGGTGTTTATGATTATTTAGTGGATTGGATCTTGTTGGGCTAAGAAATGAAACAATAAAATGGGTAATTGGACCAAAAATTAAAAAATTAGAAATGAAACAAATTATTGAGCCAAAAATTTGGATTTAGAAATTGTTAATTTGTTCAGAAAAAATTAAAATTAAAATAATTTGATTTATTCAATATAAAAAAAATTAGAAAGATTCGGTTCTTAATCGGTTTTTCGGTCTTGGTCTAGAACCGAGAACCGAACCCGTTGATTCTCAATTCAGATGCTCGTTCGAATATTTAATTTGACAAGAATCGTCAAGTTCGGATCGGTCAGTTTGGGTTGGGAGATTTGTTCAGCCCTAGTTTTCAATAAAGAGAACAAATAATATATAGGAATTTATTAGAGTGAAGAATCTTCTAATTTTTCATTGAAGCTATTTGAATTTTTAATTTTGTATCGTTATTGATTCAGTGATGGTCCAACTAGTCGTGCCAAACAATAAAAAAATAAATCGAACTTCCAGTTCAATATAGCGTTTGTTTCAATTGTACAACATATTTTAAAAACTTAGCGTATTTCTCTTTAATTTAGTTAAGAATAAATTATTATCAATAGTAAGATTTTATTCTCTCACATAACGCGGTACTGATGCTTCTGTAATATCAAAACAATTTTTTTCTAGAATATTGATATATACCCAATTACGATTTCCAAGTAATAGAACGATATTATTTAGGAATATTGATACATTTAGATTAATCATAATATTCTTCTAAACTATTAATATATATAAAATTGTTCTTTTTCAAGAACAATATGTGTGTTTATGTGTGTGTGTCTAATGACATTCTCTCCAGGAGTAGATAATATTTTTTATTGGAACATATATAAGGAGGGTTGTATTTCCTTCTATAATATCAATATCATATTCATTTAGTACAAATATAATTTATAGTTATATTTCATTAGGAACACAAGTAAATTAAAATTATTCAACTACTATCCAGATTCTACGAATTTCTTCACCGTTGATTTTGAAATAATAATTCAATTCTTCCATAATATATAGTCACTATAGGATCAACGAATTCGAGTTCATTATAATATTTATTTAATCATTTTTATGAACATGTGGTACATGCTTAAAGGGAGTCCTAGTAATTTTTCTTTTGTTTGCTCTTGGTCAGAAACAAAAGAAATGTAAAGATATTTTATATTATTTTCTTACATCGTCTCAATGTGATATTCATTGCGACAAAATTTTTAAAACTAAGTAAATTTCTTCTGAATTTACTAAAATAAAATGCACGTTAATATATAATTTTGCATTATTTAAAATAATACAATTTCTTCTGGAGCTTTTGACAATATTTGATATGCCTAATATGGTTACTAACATATTTTCTACTCATATTAAGTGACAAAAACATTTTCTTATCTTGAAAAATAGCACAAACATTTGCAATATCAACTAAACAAATATCTTGACAATATATCTCGAATTTTGTGATGTTTGAATATATATATATATATAACTTCACAATAAAATAAAATACAATTAATTTCGAAGATTATGATTAAATATTGTATGATCATGTAAATATCAATTAAGTGTTCAAACAATAAATGTCGATATGATATTAGTTATATATTTTCCTTTATGGGTAAACACCAATTCAAAATGATATCTTTTTTGAAATATGTGCTACTCCAAGATCACATTTTATTTTATTATTACTTCTTCAAAAGAAATATATCAGTATTCTTCCAACATATTTAAAAGTACAATTCATGCTCTCCAAGAGCAATCACATGTTATTATAATAAATTATACAAGAATTTACTCTTCAAGAGTAAAAACATAATTTACATTCATAGAATCTAAATAGAATAACAATATATAAATATGTACGCAAAAGAACACGTAAAGAAATTGATTAGTTTAATTCGTGATTTTGTACAAAAATCATTCAATATTCTTTTACAATATTAATTATAATATGTGAGGCTTCAAGAACAATAAAATATTTGTAATAGACAAATCTATGAGTAATATTATTCTAGAATATTGGAATTGTAGTATCATGCCATTAAGGAGCAATAATATATTATTATTTGAAATAATAAATTGTATAAGAATTTAATTTTTCAAAAGTAAAAATATAATTTATGTTAGATTTTACATAATTATGCTTTTCAGGAGCAAGTAAAATCTAACTAAAATACATATAAATAATAGTGTACTATTTCAAGAGCAACAATATTGTCTAATGGGAATGTAAAGATTAGTTAAACGATAATTAATCGAACAATAAATAAAGGAAAATAATAAGACGGAATCATTACTTTACGTAACATATATGTCTTAATTATGGTAAAGTGTGTATGTCATATACTAAATAATTATTGAAAGGAAATTTAGCATACATAGTTACATGTGCAGAAATATGAATCATTATACATAATTATATTTTATTTCTTCCCTTTGGATCTTGTAGGCATCACTGTTCAAACTTTGGATTTTGGGAAAATCAAAGTAAAAATTGCCGACATGCAAATACCAACATAAATCAATAAGTCAAGATTATGTTTTCTACACAAAATCCCATGTAACTTCATTGGCTTTCAAAATTACAACATGAATTTTATCTCAATTAAAGAAACCAATTACATACATAAGTTGAATACGTGAATTGAAAACAAAATTAACATATCACTAAATTAATTTTGGTATACAAGACCAAAAAAAAAAATTATATTATAACTAATTCACTTTGATTTTGAGAGAAGATAGAAAAGAGAAAAAAATAAAGAAAAAGTATCATATTTATACGGAAGAATTATGGTTACAAATGATACAACAATCATAACAACTAAGGTTGTAGGAGTATAAAAGTCATTCATAAATACTACTAATTTATAACAATTGCCTATTAATTATCATTATTTATTTTGTATTAACATAAATGATTAATATACTAATTATATTTAGATATAAATTAATTTATGAAAATATAAGTTTAAGATCTTATTTTTGAAATGTATAGTTAAATGGTAAGGGTTTGCTTGATTTTTCCTTGTCAAAAAGTGTAAGCTAAAAAGAGTATTTTCTTGGAAGAGGAAGAGTAATCACACGAATGCTATTCTTTGTTTTTAATTGGGAATTTTCAAATACTACAAGCTTAGGTACTTGCTAGATACGTTCAGTTAAAACTGTGAAAAATAAATAAACAGTGAATAAAAAATGTAAATTAGATAGATTTCCATCACAAGTCATGTGATTTATCGACATTTTAACCAAAATCGTGCATTAACACATGATATACATGAATTTTCATATTATTTTAATTATCTGTTTTACCAATTTATTTCTTAGAGATTCATTTACTTGATAATATTACTCGACCCACATTACTCTCATTCAACTCGAGTCTCTGGCACCCCATAACGGATAGCCAAAGTGGAGCAAGAATAATTGAAAACCACAATTGGAGTGTACTGTAAAATCCATATTTCCCTCAACCATAACATTAGATTTTTTTTTTCTTTGTAAAGGTGGAAGTATGGCATGCTTACGTTTTCTTATTATTTTTAAAAGCGTAAAGCGTATCTAGATGTAGAGATTAAATTTCAAGCTTTACAAGTTTTGATGAGACCTAGACGTACTAAACGTTTTCTTATTCTTAATATTATTTTAAATTTTCAATTATTTAAAAGTCATTTATAATTAAAATAATATACCAAACATATATAATTGATAAAATATTATATTTGCTTTATAATTTCTAGAATTGATCAATTATATAATTCTCGAGTTTTCGAAATACAAAAGTTAGACTATTATTCATTGTTCAACTTTTTACTAGACAGAACCCACTTCATGGATTTATAAAAACTTCATACATACATTGAAGTTTTCAACATAATGATAAGTCTCAAATCTTAACAACAAAATGTAAATGGTACCATAACTTAACTATTCTTATCTAACATTTTATCAGATATAAAGTCATTTTTTACTTTTGTTTAGATAAAGCCGTATAAAAATTTGAAATTGAAGTCAAATAAAAGACTTTAAGGGATGGGCCTGTGCATGTAGGCTTGGGTCTTTCATTCGGGCCTTCTTGAATTGAAGATGGGCACCTTGTGGACCGATGCGTATAAGCTTGGACCTTCTTAACGTGCGTCATTTGACGACTCAGTGCATGGATGTCACGAGTCCATTGGCATAGGCTTAGGCCTATTTCGTAAGTGAGCAGTCTTTGATCCAAGTATTGTGCAATTAATTAAATTAAAGAATAATAAGAAGAAAAAGGAAAAGGAGTACGCTCGGTCGGTTCTATTAATTCCATTCTTTCATTTCAATTCACATATCATATGTAATGTTCGAAATCGCTGATGGACAACCAATCCTTGTCCAGTAACCATTCTGAGTGGGAGTGCGGATCTATGTCCAAAGGGGGAGGTCTATTAGCAGAGCAACCCCGCGTCTTAGATAATCGGGTTCTTGCCTTGCATTGGTTTTCATTTCGCACTATCTGGTCACTGGTTTTAAGTTAGTGTTCCGTGAGTGTATAGCGAACCTAATGTTCTTATTTGCTTGTTGACAGGTTTGAGTGTGGATGGCAAGTGAGTGGCGGCTGACTGCTTCCCAGGGGAGATTTGAAACTTCTTTCTGGGAGGTTTGTTTTCCGAAGAGCAACGCTCTGCATTAATGCAGCGGGCCATGGCTCACTTTTCTCGTAAGAGAGAGATACTCGATCTTATGATGGCCCTGGAGCCCGTAAATCTATGGCGAAACTCTCGCCAAGTTCGAGCTCGTTATTTGGTTTCGGCTTTCCAAACCTCAGGTGCGCAAAGGGGTGGAAAGTCCGTTCCTGTTGAACCTGCTCAACTAAAGCATAAAAAATCCTCCTTGGAAGAATACATAGATTCCTTGTATGGCTATGTCCAGAAAGAACGGGCATTAGTCAGTCACCCTACAAGAATACTTCCCCGAGGAGATTAGGAGGGTCCTTCAGAAACCAAACCATTATATGAAGAAGTCGTTTTGTCCACCTTAAGACACATTGAAGCATCACTTCTGCGAAAGTACTTTCAGCTCAGGGTCTTAGCGTAAGAAGTAGACATTATGACGATTTTTATGGAACAGCGATTCGAAACGTTCGAAATGAAAAAGTCAATCATAAACCAAAAGATAACCAAAAACATTCCAAAGAAGCTCCTAAAGCTAAGGCCCGATGAGAAAGGCAAAACCTGTTCCCAACGGGCTTGCAAGTTAGATGACCAAACCAAGATCAAAGGAAAAGCTCCCCTTTTTGGCTAGACTGCTGAACTTGATTATATTCAATAGCTACTCCCTTCCCTAGCATCAAGAAAGTCTTAAAGACTTCCAGCATAAGCGCTGGAACAGGAACACTTTTACCTAGATCGCGTTCAACCGATTACTTTACTTGATTCCTTATTGGTAGAGGTGTTGACATATAATGCTAAAATCAGTTGTACATGGAAGATGATTTGCTCCCTAATAGAAGCATGGGAACAAAGAAGAGAAGAAGAAGAAGAGAGTGAAAAGGAGGGGGTTTAGCTGCAACTGGTAATGACAATTGAATGGGTTGGTATTTATGTTACCTATAATCTGAATAGGAATAGGAAAGGCCGGTCTTAGTTGCCTCTTGATAAGTGTATTTTATACACTTATTCAAGACTTTAAAATGATGATATATAGTTGCTTTTCGAATGAATTATAGTCTAAATTGTTGTATTTGGTGTTGAGTAGGTAAAATTCAATAATGGTACAAGAAACCCAGAAGAAGAGCAAGATCCAAAGCTTGAGGGCCAAAATGTAAATACTCCAAAGTTATGTCGAACCTCACGATGAAGATTCAAGAGTGCTCAGAGTCAATTGAATAAAGAATGACATCAAAGGGATGAAATATTATGATCACACATCAAGTTTCAACTGAAAAAATTTATGCACCATTTTTAGACTCATATTGAGACCTATTTTTGACATAGCATATGATCGAATTTAAAAATGGTATTTGAAGAAAAGTTGTAGCCTTTTGAGTTAGGTTTCCAATGTATCTTGAATCGCCTCGATTAGACATCGAAAGAAAAAGTTATGATAAAAAGACTGAATGTTGTGTAGTACAATCAAAGCTGACGACAGCTCCCCGACGCTATCGAAAGTTAGCGCTTAGGCGCCAATTGCAGCACGTAGGTGCCTTGCTACCATAAAATAGGATTTTTAAATGAAATTCATCTTTTTCAAAAGCTCAACTCAACTAAAACTCTTTCCAGACTTGGAGAAAATATAAATATAACCCTAAATAAAACAGTTGGAGGGATTCCACATATTGAGAGACAAACAAATACAACTTGAAATTGAGAAAGCAAGATCAGAGGGGAGAAAAACAAATAATCATCAAGATCAAAGAGCAAAAGCTAGATATTGAAGTCTTTTGAGATTGAAGAAGATTTTTGGTGCAAGATCCAACTCTTTCCATAATTAAGATTTTAAAACCCGGTTATGAACTCTATACCTTTTGTTTTTCTTCCATTATCATGAGTAGCTAAATTTATTATTAAGGCAAACAAGTAACCTTTTGAGATCCTTTATTTCTTTTATTCTAAATTCAAATTCCTTTATGCATATGTGTTCATTTTAACTATGTTCTCAATGCTTTGAATTCTCTAACCAATTATTCAATGATTTCGTGAATAATAATTATGTAGAGATGCGAATTATTTGTTTAGATCACATATTAAAATTCAGTAAATTAATATAACGTATAGAGATACCTACATTAATTACTTGATCACATATGAATTCTTAGAGCCAATCTTTCGTTTAACTCTATTTGATTCGCATAGAGATATGAATTTGAAGTAGTTAAATAAGTTTAATGAAAACTCGAGAGGGTAAATTGAATACAATAGGAGAATTCGATCGAACACTACCTTAGATATGATTTAGGACTTAAATGTGACCAATAGGTGACATTGTTCTGCCATAATATTCATTTATTATTTGAATTTTCAATCATTCTTTGTGTACATCCACATATTGTCAGGTAATTAGATTCAAAATCATAACCAATCAGATGGGTCGGTATTTATGTTACCTATAGTCTGAACTATAATGGGAAAGGCCGGTCTTAGTTGCCCCTGATAATTTACTATCACTAAAAGTTACGAAGTCTTTAACTCCTGCATTTAATGAAGACTGGTTGGAAATTTTGAGTTATTAATATATAATTCTAATTCTTGCAGCTTGTAAGTAATGTTATCTGTATATAAGCTATATTTAATGGAATCATCATTTAAACCAAGAGCTAGCACACAGTTATTAAATAAACATCTTCAATCTTTCTAAACACCCTTTTAGACAAAGCCTACAAACAAATAGGCATATACACTTGAAGAATTCAAAGCCCAAGAATAAACCCTATAAAATCTAGATTCTTCAATAAAAAAAGACACATTGTCAAACTCCATTTCTGAACTCCCATTTCAATTGTAAAAGCAAATAAAATAAACAACAATCAAAAGTATCGAGTAAAATGTATTAAATCCATAAAGCTAAGTTTTGAACAAGAATTTCAGCAACTACAGAAATTTTGAAAAAGAAAAAAATGAAAAATCTTTGAGGGGTCACTTTATCCCACGACCCATGTGGGTCTGGCCTTGCTTTCAATGTCCAAAAATGGCGAAGGCAACAGTAGCAATGGTGGCCGTGGAGATGGTGGTGGCAGTCTGGCAGAGGCTCTGGATGGAGGTAGAGTTGAACAAAGAAGATGACAAGTAACTCTTTTATTTCCTTTTAAATATAATTACAAAACTTGGAATAATTAAGAAGCCGTGTTGCAGACTAAATATGCAATTTTCCTTGACATATAATACCGCAAAGTGCCATGTACATAAAAAACCATTAGTTTGGGGTTCGAAGTCTTGTTATGGTTATGAGACAATTGAAGTTTTGGTACGTAATAGAGACGAAGCATAAAGTTAAAGTATAAACCCTTAAAAAAAGGATGAATAAATGTAAATTAGCTTGTTTCCTTGCTCTAAACTAGATTGACTAATGCTCAAATAAAAGCATTATAATAAATGAATCATGCTATAAGTACATTAAGTTTGACATTAAGTTTTACATTGTGCCACGTGGTGACATTATATTGGACAGTTTTTAAAAAAAAACACACTTTCCCGCTAACTTCATTTTTGAAAACAATGAAGTGTCAAACTCCATATCAAACAAACAATGTACAAGAAGCTTTATTCATAATAAAACGTCGAGTTGAATTTACGGAACAAAGGTTAGACCCATCAATTCATTTCTAATANAATGTACAAGAAGCTTTATTCATAATAAAACGTCGAGTTGAATTTACGGAACAAAGGTTAGACCCATCAATTCATTTCTAATAGAAAGGAGATTGTTCCTCCTTTTAATTTGACAAATAATGACAAATTTTAATTTAAGCTAATTTTGGTGTCTAGATCTATTAAATCTTCCTTGGGGTGTATTGGATTGGATGGTGATTTTAAGACACTTTAATAGATCTATATGACTATATGGTTAAATTAAATTACGGACTATGATTATTTATCAAATTTATTGGTAAGAGGAACTGTCCCCTAGAAAGAACACTAAGCTCAAGAATATCATTATAAAAAATTAGACGAATGCAAGTTCTCTCCGCCAATATTTCCATCAGTATGAAGTTGTCAATGGCCTTGCAGTTGTCTTTGTCCGACACTACACTTAATAATACACATAGGAACGTTCACTTTGCAATTTTCCAAAGTTAGTTATTTTCTTTGGCAACAACTATGCTTCTTTCGAAATTAGACGTTCACTGATCATTAATGTCGGCCCTCCATCCCTAACGTAGTTGAGCTATCTTTCTTTCAAGTGTAATGATTTGTCCATATTACCTTGATGCAATGACATTAAAGGTTTCTTCGGCCTAATTGCCATGCAAATTGATCGAGAGCTACCATTGCACGAGATGCTGATCCAATAGAGCCCTCATATCTGTAAAATCCCATCATATGCAAGAAAGGAATAAGAACAAGCAGCGCATGTGCACAGCATAGATAAAGTCGAGTAGATTATTTTCCAGAATTTTCTTAGCTGAACTTTAAAATACTTACAGTCCAACCAAGAGGAATGCTGCCGTCTGCATCACAATAGCACCTTCACCAGCAGGTTTTGATGTGTTCATGCACCTAGCAGCAAACCAACTCTCGTGAATTGAGGTGACAAGATCTGTAACAAAATTTTACCCAAAGAAATTTAAATTCCTCGTGAAAAACAAGGCATTATCTAACAGGTTGAGCATTTTCAGAAAAATATCACACAGTTCTCTGACATTACCATATCTTTATATCAGCCTAATAAGCATTGATCCTTTTTAAGATTTTTCTATGTTCAGAGGAAAAATAACTCCATTGAGTTCTAAATATAAACAAGGTCCTTCTAGATCTCAAGAGAGTGTGAGTTCTTTGGTTGTAAGTTCTGATTTTACTAAAGCCAACAGTGCTAATGTTTGGCATAGAGGGCTAGGTCACCTTAGTCCTACAATTTTCAAGTCCATTCTTAAAAGTGTAAATGTCTCTACTTCACTTGTAAATAAGATCAGTTTTGATGAGTAATGCCAAATTGGCAAACTGTGTCAGTCTGTGTTTCCCCATTCCTTGCATACAACTACTTGACCCTCGAAATCGTGCAGACAGATGTTTGTTGGCCTGCCCCTATATTGTCTATGGAAGGTTATCAATACTGTGCTCAATTCATTGTTGATTTTAGCATGCATGCCTAAAATTTTCCCCTGAAATCTAGATTAATCCTTTTCCCATATTTGTACAATTTCGGTCCCTCGTTGATAGGCAATTTCCGACAAAATTGAAATGTTTGCAATCTGACTAGGAAGGGCAGTATAGGCT
The DNA here is from genome assembly GCF_002742605.1 of Olea europaea var. sylvestris. NCBI lineage: Eukaryota > Viridiplantae > Streptophyta > Magnoliopsida > Lamiales > Oleaceae > Olea > Olea europaea. Next base: position 42,332 of record NW_019244966.1, on the reverse strand, counting down.
GTTTAAGCCTTAATCAGAAAAACTTGGGTCCATTTTAGACACCCTTATCCCCACACGAATCAAAAGAATGGAAGGGCCGAGAGTAAACACAGACAAATCGAAGAATTGTGCCTCACACTCCTTTCACAATCTAGTGCGCCACTCAAATTCTGGGAGGCGTTTACCACCACTATATTCATCATTAACAATTTTCTCTCACCTGTTATTATTTATCAACCATATCTGCCCTTTTGAAGAATTGTGTCAACATAAACCCATGTACAAAGTCCTTAAAGTCTCTAGTTGCACAAGTTTTCCACACTTGCAGCCCTACAATAGACACAAACTGAATTTTCACACCTCTAGGTGTGTTTTTATTGGTTATAGCCTCTCAGATAAGGGCTATAGGTGTCTTCGTTCCTCAATGAGGTCTCACTCAGCCAAAGATGTATCTATTTCTTGTCAGCATTTGTTGATAATATAATTGTTACAGGAAATGATAGTGCTCTCACTTCCTAGTTGATTACTGATCTTGATAAAAAGTTGGAGTTGAAAATTCTGGGATCTTTGAGCTACTTATTGGGCATTGAAGGTTTTAGGCATCCTACTGGTCTTCATTTTACAAAATCCAAATATGCTACTGATTTGTTGGTAACCAATTAGGCAGGAGCAATAAGTCGTTCTATTCTATGCCCATTGGTGGAAAATTGTCTCTTGATGATAGTGCTTCTTTCTCTAATCCCACTTTAGACAGAAGCACAGTGGGTGCTCTTCAGTACCTTACAATGACAAGGCCTGACTTGTCATTTGTGGTGAACATGTTGAGCCAATATCTCAATGCCCCAACGCAGGCTTGCAAGAGGGTGTTGAGATACATGAAAGGTACAGGGAACTATGTTTTGTATTTTAAACCTGCTACTAATCTGGTTCTTGAGGGTTTAACAGATGCAGTTCTAGTAGCTTCGATGACAGGAGATCTACAAGTGGATATTGCATTTATCTTGGAGGCAATCTTGTCCAGTGTAGCTTTAAGAAACACAAGGTGGTTGCTAGATTGTATACAGAATCAGAATATAGGGCCTTAGCCTAAGCTTCCACAGAGTTGATTTGAATTTGAAGTCTGTTAAGAGAACTAGGAGTGAAGCTGCCTCAAACACCGGTCTTGCGGTGATAATAAAGGGGCTGGTTCTTTAGCTTCAGGGTTCCACACAAGTACTAAGCATATTAAGATAGACGGGCATTTTATTTGAGAAAAAGGTACTCACTCAGGAGTTTGATGTCAAGTATATTCCTATTGAAGAGAAAAAGGTAGATGTCTTGACTAAGCCCTTGATTACAAGTAATTTTGTAGTCCTAAGGAGCAAGCATAATGTTAGGCTCCTGCCATTAGCTTGAAGGGAGGGGGGGGGGGGAGTAAGTTGCTACTACTTGTGAAGTTGTCAGTTTGTATTAAATGCTTTTAGTTCATTCAGTTGTATTTTGTATATAAACAGTAGCATACCAATTTATTGTAATTTCAGTATTCATTTTCTCTCAATACTCCACGGAAAGACAAAAATAAATACGCAATTTTCACACTCAGAAATTGGCCCAATAATACAATCATCATAAAATTTTCATCATGATATCTTTAGTGACTAATGGCAACAATTCCAAATTAGCCAAAAAAGAACAGCACAAATTAAAAGTAAGTTACCAAAATAAAAACACAAGTTCTCCAAAAAATAAAATTGATATGAAATGACAGAAGTGTAGTTTCAGTCAAAATCATTACCAAGCATGAATTTAAGTTGAAATAAATGACATGAGAAGACTGCTGCGGATATTACATATGCAAAGCTGACAACATATTCATTAAGTAATGTAACTCACATTGATTTGATCCAATAAAGAAGCTCTCTGACTGAAGTTTGTTTTTCTTCACATAACCAACAAACTGACTTAGTTCAATTGGATCAGATTGTATGCCTTCATGCTCAACTCTACAAGATAGAAGACGAAGCTTTAAACTGGTGCTCCCAGCAGTCGGCAGAAATACTATATTGAAGCATAAATGCTAGTAGTGGGATCTGACCCAGACTGTTTAACTCACCAAGCAGAAGCCAAGAAATAAAAAATTATGGTAAGCATTTTATAGAGTGAGGTTGCTGCTTTGAATGGGCAGCGGTTTCAAATCACAGAACACTATTCACTTTCACATTGGCGCAAAACCCTCATGAAGGAAGAAAACAAGAGGAAGGATCCAATCACACTTCTAATCTTTGCACAAAATAATACGATGTAAAAAAAAAAAAAGAGAGAAACACAATGTTTGGAGGTGTAAATATGCCTGAAAATTACTGAAATAGTGCATACTTAAAACTAAAGACCAGTTGTGCAGATTCTAAAGTTATTTAGAGATCTGGGTTTTTCTTCATAACTTAGGTGTTCTATTTCTCGATGGGAACAAGTAAGGGTTATTTCTCAAAGGTAGAGACTCACCTCAATGTGGTTGAAGTCATCTGTTTGAACATGATTATCTCTAAACCCAATGTGAATTCTTCTATTTGGACTTGTGCTCCTAGTGTTTCAATAAGAATTGATAAGAGGCTCGTGGGATCGATATGAGGGGTAAGGGACTACTATATTTCTAGGAGCGAACTCCAGGCAAATATGAAGCAGATAGAAGTTATGCCTACGAATGAAAGATATTTTCGAATCCGTTTTGTCTATGAACAAGGAAGCTCTAAATAATTCAACTATAAATCTCATGAAGAGTTCAAGCCTTTAAAAAAAAAAAAAAGTCACTTGCATTTACATCAACTTGTCCTAAACTGGACACTAACCACCTCAGAGGAAAGGTTTCTCCATTTGATACTTTTTTATCGGGACACAAAAAATCTCTTCATATTAATCAAAAGCAACAATCACATCCTTTCTTGCTCTACTTTGGTAGTTCTTAGTAGTGCAAGATTCAAGAAGTACCTAAGATTTAGAATCAGGGAAGGAACTGGAGGTGAAGCGGCACTGTCCTTGCCCCAAGTTCTTAGAGTCCCATTCAAGTGAGCAGAAATTTCGTTTTCTCAGAAGAATAAATGTAGTCTATGCGTAACCCCAAAAAACTCAATCATCAATTTTCCCTTCTCCTAGTGACTATATCCATGGACTAAGTGAAAGCAATAGTTGTATAATTCGAAATCATTATTTGTGGAGCCAATACGGATCCAAATATCTATAAAGAATTAGTTTCTGATGGTCCAGTTATCACTCTGTTCTCGTTTCATTCTGTGTGAAGATATCATATCTCTGTGTAAATTTAAAATTGTGTAAAAGCATAAGCTAATCATTTATTCTTCTTTCAAGCTTCAGTTTTACCACTAACACCTCCCCAGACAAAAAAAAAAA
>NW_019244966.1:28253-32023 GCF_002742605.1 Olea europaea var. sylvestris | reverse complement strand
AAGTTGCTACTACTTGTGAAGTTGTCAGTTTGTATTAAATGCTTTTAGTTCATTCAGTTGTATTTTGTATATAAACAGTAGCATACCAATTTATTGTAATTTCAGTATTCATTTTCTCTCAATACTCCACGGAAAGACAAAAATAAATACGCAATTTTCACACTCAGAAATTGGCCCAATAATACAATCATCATAAAATTTTCATCATGATATCTTTAGTGACTAATGGCAACAATTCCAAATTAGCCAAAAAAGAACAGCACAAATTAAAAGTAAGTTACCAAAATAAAAACACAAGTTCTCCAAAAAATAAAATTGATATGAAATGACAGAAGTGTAGTTTCAGTCAAAATCATTACCAAGCATGAATTTAAGTTGAAATAAATGACATGAGAAGACTGCTGCGGATATTACATATGCAAAGCTGACAACATATTCATTAAGTAATGTAACTCACATTGATTTGATCCAATAAAGAAGCTCTCTGACTGAAGTTTGTTTTTCTTCACATAACCAACAAACTGACTTAGTTCAATTGGATCAGATTGTATGCCTTCATGCTCAACTCTACAAGATAGAAGACGAAGCTTTAAACTGGTGCTCCCAGCAGTCGGCAGAAATACTATATTGAAGCATAAATGCTAGTAGTGGGATCTGACCCAGACTGTTTAACTCAGCAAGCAGAAGCCAAGAAATAAAAAATTATGGTAAGCATTTTATAGAGTGAGGTTGCTGCTTTGAATGGGCAGCGGTTTCAAGTCACAGAACACTATTCACTTTCACATTGGCGCAAAACCCTCATGAAGGAAGAAAACAAGAGGAAGGATCCAATCACACTTCTAATCTTTGCACAAAATAATACAATGTAAAAAAAAAAAAAAAAAGAGAAACACAATGTTTGGAGGTGTAAATATGCCTGAAAATTACTGAAATAGTGCATACTTAAAACTAAAGACCAGTTGTGCAGATTCTAAAGTTATTTAGAGATCTGGGTTTTTCTTCATAACTTAGGTGTTCTATTTCTCGATGGGAACAAGTAAGGGTTATTTCTCAAAGGTAGAGACTCACCTCAATGTGGTTGAAGTCATCTGTTTGAACATGATTATCTCTAAACCCAATGTGAATTCTTCTATTTGGACTTGTGCTCCTAGTGTTTCAATAAGAATTGATAAGAGGCTCGTGGGATCGATATGAGGGGTAAGGGACTACTATATTTCTAGGAGCGAACTCCAGGCAAATATGAAGCAGATAGAAGTTATGCCTACGAATGAAAGATATTTTCGAATCCGTTTTGTCTATGAACAAGGAAGCTCTAAATAATTCAACTATAAATCTCATGAAGAGTTCAAGCCTTTAAAAAAAAAAAAAAAGTCACTTGCATTTACATCAACTTGTCCTAAACTGGACACTAACCACCTCAGAGGAAAGGTTTCTCCATTTGATACTTTTTTATCGGGACACAAAAAATCTCTTCATATTAATCAAAAGCAACAATCACATCCTTTCTTGCTCTACTTTGGTAGTTCTTAGTAGTGCAAGATTCAAGAAGTACCTAAGATTTAGAATCAGGGAAGGAACTGGAGGTGAAGCGGCACCGTCCTTGCCCCAAGTTCTTAGAGTCCCATTCAAGTGAGCAGAAATTTCGTTTTCTCAGAAGAATAAATGTAGTCTATGCGTAACCCCAAAAAACTCAATCATCAATTTTCCCTTCTCCTAGTGACTATATCCATGGACTAAGTGAAAGCAATAGTTGTATAATTCGAAATCATTATTTGTGGAGCCAATACGGATCCAAATATCTATAAAGAATTAGTTTCTGATGGTCCAGTTATCACTCTGTTCTCGTTTCATTCTGTGTGAAGATATCATATCTCTGTGTAAATTTAAAATTGTGTAAAAGCATAAGCTAATCATTTATTCTTCTTTCAAGCTTCAGTTTTACCACTAACACCTCCCCAGACAAAAAAAAAAACAAGAGTAGAAAAAATAAATTGTTATATATAAACACAAGAACTTGCACCTCATTGGAAGAGATTCTAGAAATTGGAAGTAGCTCCCATCGTAAGAAATCACAGATTAACTCCTATATCCAGGTCATTCTTTATTGGTAGATGATTTACTGGGTTTCTGCTTTGGTTCTACAGCTAACCATTCATTTCTTCATTAGTCATTTTTAATCAATATCTCTGCTAAACAATAACCCATAGCTAGGAAGAAAAATGATCAGAGCTTTATGCCTTTTTAAAGTCATGTCATGAAACCCCTAACCTTACAGTCTGTCCTCGTTACCCGCCAGGCATTGACCCAATAATAATCCATTTTAGACTAATTAGCAATCCAAAATCAACTTCTTTTCACAGTACCCTACCTCCAGTGGAATTCAAACTCTCATGGCTTCTTGAAAGAAAGATGTCCCAAACCTGTAGAATGTGGAGGCCAATAACCAACCACCCTCATACTATGATCATTGTAAGCACAGTTTCTTGCCTTAATGCAGATCATAAATGTAGAAAACACGGTTTTCTACAAAAATCACTCGGACCTCTTTTGAATTCCAAACAAATAAGTTCCATCATAGTTAACACTGCCATTATAAGTCTACTCGCCATACTCATAATTGAACCACCTAAAGGTCCCTAAAGCATCAGTATTGCATCCTCATCGTCTTCCTCTTTTTCCTACAAAAATAGGGATTGGCAGAAGCCTCCAAAAAAGAATGCATGATTCACTAGCACTTTCACCCCAAAGAAAAATATGAAAATGAAGCCAAAATACAAACAAAACGAGATTGAAAGGAAGAGGAACCAAAATTGTATCTTCTCTTACATGGTAGATACTAGGCGAGCAGGTCCGGTTGGATCATAGTTAATTAACAGAGCAGCCTTCAATGGTTGACCTGGAAATAGTTTACTAATTCATCGCAGTTTTGCAGTTTACAAACTTTCCAGAATTATAATAGAAATACTTCAAACAATAGTGTTAAATGCACGCTCGCCTGAAGAACCAACGTTGTTGGATGCCCACCTGTCCCAAATTCTATGCACAAAACCCCAGTCCATTGTCTTCTTCCCCGACTGCCACCAACAAGTACAGCACAAGTTAAAATAGGCAAAACAGCATAGTCATTCCGTCGAACAGGTGTCGAACAGTAAGATTACTATTGGAATTCTTTAAATTTTTTACACAATTATCTAAAATTCCAAAGCGTTTAACAAAAAAAAAAAAATTTACTTACGAGAACTCGAAATGGATTTATTACACCTATATGCTCACTTCTAACTCCGACAAGTTGCTCCCATAATAATTTGTCTGATCATACGATGATAAAGATCTTTCAACAGAAGTAAGAGAAATTTTCACAGTTAGTCCCTACCTATTGACATAGATGCAAGTTGATCCATAACCTATTTCGTTGACAGGAATTGTCCACACTTTAAGAAATGGGTGCACGGTTTTGAGATTAATGGGGGGTAAATTTGCTGGTTAGGCCACGTTTGATTCCCATTTTACTCAAAATGTATTTTTCTCTCTTTTCTTTTCAATTGCACATTCTTCATTAAAATAATATTACACATAAATCAAAAACTTTTCATCCACACATTCTTCATCAATTTACTATTTTAAAATTCATTTTTCTATAAAAATGGCTATCAAACGCTCTCCTGTGCCATGATTTTATCTTGTTGTCTCTTACACGCATTTGATTCTTCTATAACCTCCTTGATATCGAGTCTGTTCTTTAAGAGCGGAGCCAGGAAGACCAAAGAGAA
>NW_019244966.1:13881-27364 GCF_002742605.1 Olea europaea var. sylvestris | reverse complement strand
CTCGTCCTAGGCTAGGATTATAAAAGAGCAGATGTCTTTTAGTCCCTAATGGCATTGGCTTGTGAAAAGTTATGGTTTGTAATTAAGGGTCTATTTCTTATAGAATTTTTTAGAATGAAATTGTAAAAAATAATCTTTCTAGAAAACATTTGATTAAAAAGTAAGAAGAAATTATGAATTCACGTCTAAAATTATTCTATGGAAAGAATATGTGACTTGAAAATGAGTAATAAAAAAAATCTCTACCAAACAAGTATACAACTTAATTACAACATTTTCCCCCATCGGCCAGCACGTGAATCAAGTTGCTTGCTAAGTTTTGCATTCAAGTCGTGTTGGATACTCTAATAAATTTGTCATTTATCTCGTACAATTCAACTTATCAAACTAATCACCGAAGTTTTTCAATTTCACCAGTCTAACAAAATACTAGTAAGTTGTTTTAGAAACGAAAACAATTGAGTAAGAACAAGCCAAGACCAGCATACAGAAACAAATGGCAAAACAATTTAAAGAATTTTATTGCATAGTGCAAAAATATTCAACAAATATTCGAAAACTATCGCTTTTCCCTCCTATCTTTGTCAGTAATTGTCATCTTCTTATTTGAAAAGGCTAAATAAGTTAATTCATAGTGTATATCTGCATGAAATGCTTCCTGTTCTGATGTAAATTCTTCACTTTAACATAATCATAATAACTCATTCCCATAATCTATGATAGGAATCACAATTCTGGTAAGAGGGAAGATCAGAGATTCAGATTCTCATGGAACTCAAATTCCCTGTATCAACCAATCTATAGGGTCACCAGTCACAGTATGCGCCAAGATTAAAAATCCTCCTAATTTTGAGAATCACAATACTGAGGAAATTCACATTGGCAAGGACCTTTCCTGACCTGCATCATGTGAGCAAGGTGAACAAATTAAGAAAATGCGGAAAGAGAATCATATTGTCATTAACTTAAAAGGATTCACCAGATTGGAACGTAAAAGAAATGACATTAAAGCATAGAACTGAAGGAAAGAAAAGTTGAATTACACTCTGCCTCACCTTATATTATCCGTATATTATTTTTGCGTGAGATTTTCTTATTTTTCTTATTTCTAGACCATATGTAAGTATGTCGCAAGTGGCATTCTTCGAATAGCATAATCATGAGAGGAACTATAGTTTACAAGGTTATACAGAAAAACAATTAATGAAATTCAACATTCAAAGCCTGAAAGGATTTTATAATCAAACAGTGAAAGGCCGACTTCAATGCATATACCTTGCGTAATGTAAGGGACACTCTCCTTGGGCCCCTCCGGATTTCACTGTCCTTCACTTTGTCCACCTGCATCACAAATAACAAATCTAACTTTGAGAAATTAAAGAATACATGATCATATTAATAACAAGGTAGATCATACTTTTCCACTGCAAAGGATATAATTTGCTAAAATAAATGATCGGTGGCACACTTTGCCAACACTGAAGAAATTCTTAATAAAACTGTAAAAACGCAAATGTGTCCAAACTATTAAAATAAATATATGCCAACATTACCATAAAAATTGGCCTTCTCCAAACCAAAATCATGGCTACACAAAACTTGTTGCCTCATTCATGTCTAAAAACAAATGCACAAAACTTTCATATGTCAAGCAATTATACCCCTTAGTTCTGATTGTTTTGCATATATATCAGTATGAACAATAAATTGCTCAGGCCCGAGCACAGAATTTCCATGTCAGTCCACTACACGCCTCTCGCTGATAATTATAAGTATTGGAAAACAAATGAAGTAATTAAGCTTTGTTCCTTTGAGTTCTCGTTAAAGATGTATAAGTTAATTCATGCTGTATAGACTCTAAGCCCCCGTTTGGTCCCCATTTTTTGTAAAAAAAAAAGGGGGGAAAAGGTTTTTTTTTTTTTTTTTTTTTTTTTTGGAAAAATGAATAGTTGAAAAAGAAAAAAATGGAATGTAATACAATGGGGGCCAAACGGGGGCTAAAGAAGATTGTCGAACATCTGAAGAGATACAAACAAGTAGTATACCTTGTGGTGTGGAATGTAATGATGCCAAGCATATCGGCCCTCTCCAGATAACAATAACATTGATCGAGGTGGAAGATAAATAGCTTTCCGCAAAAAATTTGAGCTATTTTCACATATTTGCTCCTCTGCATCAAAACTGGAAGTATATGTCGACAGCCAAACACCTTTTGAATACAGTCTGAATTCCATGATGCAAGGGCCAGCCAATGAAAGGCTGAAAATCGATCCCTCAAATGCTGAATGGGTGTCTATATGTGGAGACAAACCAACCCCAGGTGGATATTCATTGACCTGTTGTTGGAAAAGAAAATAATTTTTGTAAGTCAGCCAAGAATATAAATCCCCTATTAAAATGAAAAAATCTGCACCTAATGGTGCTTAATCCAAGCAGAACTACAACACAAGTAGATAGAGTTTAGAGTTTAGTTACCGTTAATTGATCCACACATACATCCACAGAAGAGTCAAATTTTTGAAACATTTTGATCCTACCAAGTACTGGAGACACAAAGGATGGAAGATCACCTAAGTATTGCTTTGTGTTAACATTCCTTATCTGTAAAAGGGAAGGGAGACAGGAAAAGGAAAACAAAACAAAACAAAATATCAAATCAATTATTGCGGAAGGCTGATTCAAATTAAGTATTCCCGATAATGAATCAGGACTTACATCATAACGGAACTCATACCCATAATGCTGAACTCTTCTTTTGGCAAGATGTTGCCATGGCTGACTATCCACTGCTGCAAGTAATTCCTATAGTATAAGGAATGCATAATATAACAGAGTAAACATGTGGGTGTGTGAGAAGAACAAACTGGGTAAGAGCCCTATATTACACCAAAAGATTATCCTTAACCTCCTCTTCTTTAGCAGTGACAAAGTCATGCACTAAGTAAACACCAGGAACCTTTAAATCTGAAGCTGATGTTGATACTGCAATAGTGTCATTGACCTTAACCTAAAAAGAAATACAGTTGTTCAATACAAAGTACAAATAATGGGAACAGTAAAATGAATAGGAAATCATAAAAATCCACAAATGTATAGCATCAAAAAATATACGAACTTTGAGTTGAACTATTAACCATGCTGACCCATAAATGGTTTGAATCATTTGATACTGAATTACTCCAAATTCATGATAGAGAAAGTGGAGTCATAAGAATCATGACTTAGATTGAGCTTAACTGAATATTCACCATTATCCGAGGATCACATATTTAATTCAAAAGTATGATTAGTTGAGGAAGAAGGTGAACTCATCGAATTACAGATGGATATTCTAATGTAAATTGTATTCTGAACGACGTCTGTTCTGAAACTAATAGAAAGAGATAGCTGAATATGAATGAAGCTTAAGTGGTCCACTGCTGCCACAGTAAATGAAACATATACTGGAAAGATATGCAGTTAAGACAATAGGTGAGTGATCCATGTGTTCACAGCTATACTCAATTGCATCTTGAATTATTGCTGAAACTATGAATGATTGAGCTCATTAAAGAACCATATCAAATCTGTTCAAATCTGCAGTAACATATAAATATAAAATATGTAAACACAGGTAGTACAGTGTCAGACCTTGCCCAATGATTGTGCAGAATAGCGAATGTGCAACGAACGGCCTCCAAGATTAGCACATGGGTGTCCATCTAATTCCTTCAGTGCTGCTTGTGCGCTACTTTCCTCATAATAGGAGACAATAACACGAGTTCCACTCTCATCTGCTGCATAAACTCCCTTAACTTCACCATACGTACCAAACACGGACATGATAGTTTCAAATGAAAGTCCAACTGCAGGCCCACAGTTAGCTACATAGAGGTTTGGACTTGACTCGCCATCCCCTCCCTTGGGACGTGTAAATCTCGGCAAACCCATGAGTCAAATTCTGTACTGAGTCTACTGACACTTAAAAGGGGCAAAAAAAAATTGCCAATTTCTATCATCAAGTAACTATGGAAGAAACACAATCATTGACATACAACAGAAATGCAACAACAAGCTAAGTCTTATATCCAATGAACATCTTGTTGACTATTTGAATTAATTTTTCTCCACTCCGATTGACTCAAAGTACCTCCAAGAAAAGCCCAAAGGAAACAGATCGTCAGCAACCAATTTAGCCAAATTAATCACAAGCTTATGGATTTTTTCCAGAGAAAGAAAGACTGTATAATCAAACTTATCCACGACAGAATTCATTGGGATAGCAAATGAAGGTTTACATAAACATAGTAAGTCTTGTTTTAGTCAAGCCCACTCTCCACAAACTTTTAGTATTTTATCTGATTAATCATTGCATTAACATACTGAGCCGGCGAACACGTTCAAATTCGATTCATTTACAGTGCAATTAGACATTAAACAAGCTTTGGACTCCAATCTAGAGCAGCAAGACAGAATACCATACATATATACAGTTCAAGAAAGAACCATGCTGCTGTGCCAGGGAGGGTTTTGACACCCTCCCTGATCTATTCTCACATTTGGGGGTCGGTGGGGCCTTTTCTTGCATTTTAAATTCACCTTGGGTCCCACCCGCCCCCACACCCATGTGAGAATTTGTCAAAAGGGTGGGTAAAAAAGCCCTGGCACAGCAGCATATTTCTAAATCTAAACCAGAAAGGGGAAAAAAATGTTGAGAAGCTATTAACTTTTCATTTTACGTCGATTATAGCGGATAATCCCTAAGCAAAACCTTTTAATTTCCCAAATTAAGGGTACAGATGCAAACAATGTCCCCTATATTGGCGAAGAACAAGAAATCAGTGCCTCCTAATGCCTCTTTCTCCAATTTCAGGAATATTCTACCATCTACATAATTCGTTAGAGCTTCTTAGGACCATTTTCACGCACGTTTCAAAAATAGATACTTGAAAAACAAAAAGATTTCACATAAAACACAATTTCACCAGATTCCTTTTCCTTTATTTTAGTGGGGAGGAGAAATCTGGTCCCTTTTATCTCTCACACACACAACATATACTTATTCTCGTAGCGTCCATAAATGAAGAGAGTACCTCAAGAAGCTCCACAAGCTGTTTGCAGAAGCAATTGACTCTAGCCACGGTCCCTGCGGAGGCTCAAGAACCGTGTATTTGGTTTGCTCCCCTTTCTGTTTCAGTTCTGAACTAAAGTCGTGTGTTGTAGTTTTACTCTATTTTTCCAGTTTATCCGAAGAGCGGATTTTGAAATTAATGTTCCATAGCTACAATGTTAAAGTCGCTCTGTTGATTTTAAAATTTAAAATTCAACTGAATCAATGTTACATAGAATCAAATCAAGTGTTAGTTCGGCCCCCCGGGACACATCCAAGTTGGTAGAACAATCACATTGGGAGGCTTGGAACCAAGCGTGGAGAGTTCGATTCCTGGAAGGCACAACTTGGAAGGCAAGATTTATATTGGAAGGCAAGTTGCTGTAAGGTAGTGAAGAGGCTCCCTTTGGTGAAGGAGTAAAAGTCGTGTGGGAACCTGGGAACCAACAAGGGCACATCTCGCGATTTACCTCCCTGAGCTGCTGAGGGGCCGGAGGTTCAAGGACAAGGATATAGTCTGGCGCAAGTTGGGACACCTCGTTAAAAAAAAAAAAAATCAAGTGTTAGTTCGTTCTCAAGGCACATCTCCAAGTGGTAAAAGGGGAGGGTTGAGAAATCCAGTTTTGCTTTAGGCTGCTGCGTCAAGGGTTCGAATCCTGAAATATAGATTTGGCTCTTGGATAAGTGCAAATGTACAAGCAGTCTTCCACGCTGTACCCTTGGAGGCATAACCTGCGATTTACCTCTCTCACGATATTTCAAGATAGGGACGATGGGAGACCCTTAAGGTTGGGGTTCAACCTTTTAAATCAAGTGTTAGTTCAGTCCGATTCTAATTTAAACGAGTAGTTTCAAATTAAAAACAATTTTTATGCTTGTACGGAAGCAAAAGTGCTATCTAGTTGATTTTTTTTTATCATTTTTTAATTAGATGCTGCCACGTGTATTCTATAAAAATTCAAACAGAGGATTTTGTACACATAGCACAGGACAAGTAAAAAAGACCCACTTCCCGTCCTCAATCCCCGTAATCAAGGTGGGAACGAAAACATTGATTTGAGCCACAAATTTATTTATTTATAATTTTAATAAATAAGAATTTCTAAATCCCTGCTCGTGTCTGCCTTTCAAAACTCCTCAGGATTGGTAATGGCAATCCGGTCCAAAAGTTATTTTACGTGTATATACGAATACTATTAAATTATCTCGTCTAGAAGCTCGTCTTTGATAAGTCCCTTGTTTGCATATAAGCTGAGTAATTTTTTAATAAATAGGTGAGAGCAAGACGTAAGTAACATGTTTTGGTCTGATACTAGTTAATCATCTCATCTAAAAGTATGAGGTGTGGGAGCTAGATGTATTCAATTAAATCTTGTCATAACATGCCTTTGTGCATTTTATGTATAAATGAGGTTGTAATAACTGGCCTGAGGGCTAAGAGTATGGAATACAGGAATTTCATTATTGATAAAATTATTTAGGCTGGGCTGGCTTCATTTCTCAACCAGTCCTCAAACCTTGATTCATCTAGTTTTCTTAGTCACAGGTTCCTTTGTTTAAATCCAATATCATTTTGGGCCAGTACTTTGGTTTGGATATCTCCCACCTGTTTGGAGATGGAAGGATTGCCTCTCCTTTTTAGGGATCCTTATTTATCGTTAGAAAAAAGACCTCTTAATTTCACGAAATAGAAACGGAAGCACGAGTGCCCAAACTCGTATTAAAAAGGTTTTATTTTTTTGCCTGTCCTAAGGAACTCCTTAAATCTAGTTGTAAAGCTGATATATCTTTATCTTCAACTAGGATGCTTGTTAAAAACTTGTTCACGTAAAACTCGCAATCATACGAAATTGTGGGCAAGTAATAATAAAGTGAGTTGTGAATTATCGTCTCACAAAGAATAATGTTTAATTTTAATTCACTAGTTACTACAAAATTCGATATTCAATATATGTGATTTTGTTGTTATTTAAACTAATTCTAAACTAAGGAAGCAGTAAAAATTATTTTATCAAATATGTAAATGTTTGTATTAGAATCGTGAATCCCCCTATTCCCATTTATTTTAACTCTTGATTCGTAATCTAGTCAATTTCATGCTTTCGTGACAATCGATAACACTAGTGCATTTAATTCCATTTTCCAAGAAAAATTAAGTCTATTTTAATCACAACCTGATCCTATTCCTAGTCCGAATTTATATGACCAAAATGCATTAAATTACTGGTTATCTATGTGACTACATATGTAATAAAGATTATTTCTAATTCTATTTATATATTTTGATTTTGCCGCATTCTAAATTTATTGTGAGTCTCCTAACATTACAAGAAGTAACTAATTATTCAATTGGAGGTCAATCAATAAATAATACAATGGGTATGGAAAATCAATCATGAAAATCAAGAAATAACTAAATTAATAGTTTTAAATCACAGCAAATATTTTTTATTGCTTCCTTAGTTTGGAATTAGTTTAAAAATAACAATAAAATCACATCTTTTATATCACGAATATCGAATTTAGTAGTAACTAGTGAACTAGAATTAAATATAATTTTTCGTGGGACGATAACTCATAACTCACTTTATTATTACTTGTCAACGATCCCGTACGCTTGCGGGTTTTACACTAACACTTGTTGAAAGCATATGTGTGTATAAAATGGTAACATGACTGTCTTGTAGATATGTAAACGGTAGCTTGGTTTGAATGTACTATTGAATCTGTCATATAATCACCATAGATCGTATTCGTCAACATTGTTAATTTGTTATCGTGGTAATATGTATTTGCAGTAATGGTGTACTTCTTCAGGAGCTCATGGGAAGTTTTTAGGCCTTCACCTAAACCCAGTGGTGGGGAACGGGAGGGGGACATGAACCTTACCTCCAAAGGTGCATAAGGGGAGCAAAAAAAGACCTTAATACCAAGTATCTCGTACTTCTGCCTCAAACTAATTAAAAAAATGGCAATCAAGCAATTTCCCATATTCATCCCTCAGAATCTTTCATTGCGAAATGCTGAAAACTTCAGAAGTTCACTTTCAGTTTACCATGTCTTAAGGCCACCTACTGGACTCAATATTTTCTTTTGGGTTGGTAGCAGAGAGTTCTGACTGCTTGAATGTCTAATATAATTAAAAAATAGTAATTAATGCTGGTTGAATTGCTGAAAGCCTTCAGCTCATGTATAAATTAATGTTCCTGAAAATAGATGAAGATGCATGAAGAGTGAATAGAATGCTAGGTTGATATGCTCGCTTAGCTTCAGGAGGCACTGGAGGTAATGATCTCTTCAAATTCCATCCACTGTCAAAGGCGTCACAAGTAGGGGTGGATTTAGAGTGGGGGGCAATGGGGTCAACTGCCTCCACAATAAATTTAGAAAATTTTCAAAAAAATTCTTTAATTTTCAGATTTTGACCCCACAATTTTATTTACTTATTTATTTTTTATAATTTCCCCCACAAATCTTTTGTTCCAACTCCGCCCCTAATCCCAAGACACAACTGGTTTGATTCTCCACATTAACAAACTCTAGGGTCGGTTGTGGTGTAGCTCTTCACACCTTAGGCTTATGGGAAGAGACTCACAAGTGACCTCTGGAATGGGCTAAACAACCAACTACTTGGGGTTGGGTGCAGGGGCGAATCCAGTATCGAAGTTCAACTAGGGCGGAAGTTGACCGTCGACAATCAACGATTGCAATAGTTCAGTCGTTTATAAAATTTGATAAAATAATATTAAAAGTTATTAAATATATATGTAAATGAACTAAAATTCCCAACATCTTCTCAATTAAATTTTTTAAATTTATCCTAATTTCTTAAACATAAATTTCCAAATCAATAATTATAACTCATAAAACATAAATTACTTATCATAAATCACAATTCGCAAACATAATTTCGTAAACATAAATTCCCAAATCAATAATCATTCCTCACAAAAATATAAAATACTTATAATAAATCACAATTTGCAAACGTAAATTCCTAAATCAAAACAATCATAACTCATAAAATATTACTTATCATAAATAACAATTCGCAAACATAATTTCATAAACATAAATTTCCAAATCAATAACCATAACATAATTAACAGTAATTACTCAACATGACAACATCAAGAAGTTAAGTAGCCAACAAAACAGAAGACAAACAAAACCAAAAAAAAGAGGGAGAGAGAATAGTCACCAGCTCAAGACCAAAAAGCAGAAAATCGAAATGGCAGACGGCACTCGGCAGTTGGCAGCAGAACACATCGTTGGCGACTCCGAGCTCCGGTGACTCCTCCACCTCATGGCGTCGGTCATGATCGATGCTGCCTCTTCTTCGTCGCTGCGCTGTGTGGATTGGAGATTGGAGAAGGGATGAAAAGGGTTTGACTTTCACGATTTGGGCATTTCACGTTTGGATTTTTGGCTTTCACGATTTGAAAATGGTTTGATCATTTGGAAATTGGACCATTTGTTTATTCATTCATTTGAGAATTGGGCTAAACAAAAAGTGGCCCAACTTCTGATTTATCAATTACTCACTCAGCCCAAACCAAAAAGAAAAAAAAAGAGGTCGTCTCTTTCATCTTCGTCTTCCATCTCCGCTCGGATCTGCAAGTTTGCAACTGCTTCGACTTGATTGCTACATGGCGATTTTCCACATTCCGGACTTGATTGCTACATGGCGGTTTTCCACATTCCGACGGAGCCAGCACGTGCGGCCGAGTCCCCTTGTAGGGTCCTGGCTCCACACCTGGTTGGGCGTCTCACTTTTCAAGAGTTATATAGTAGTTGTTGATTAGGTGGCTCATATTTTTGTATATAGGGTCTAGTTGATGTAGCGAAGGGGACGACCAATTGTTCATGATTATATTTTCAATACGTATAAGCCACAGCCCCAATACAAAAAAAAGAGAAGAAACTGCTGAATCAACAGCCTGTGATAGTATTATAAGGCATAGCAGTTTATTTTTACTTTCATGTACTATGTGAGCCTAGCTCGTGAAGAAGACTGATGCTTTTGTCCTCCATGATATTAAAACTTGAAATTTCGTTTTAAAAGGTCAATCTTATTAAAATCAAGAGAAATTAAAATCTAGATTTTTAGCAAAATTAAAGTAAAAAAATTAAATTTTACCACATATTTCATGGGATCCGTAATCTTTCAGCTGCACATTTTATCAACTTTTTACCCAAATCTACTAAAAATTTAATTTCAATCTCCATAAAAAAAGGGCTAAGAGGAGTAGTCCAAGTCCTTTTATGTTGGTCCTATCTCAATATTTAACAAATGTGAATTTACAATTGGGCTTTTCATATTTTTAAATAAAGCCTCATCCTTGTAGTTAGATCAAGATTTGTATCTCGATCCAATACTTTTTTGCATCACAACTATGGATTTCAATTATTTTATTCTTTCTTAGCTTTCTTTCATCGAATACGCTCTACTACTCTTATTTGTTACTGGATGATTAACCAATTCAAAAAAGGATTCCAACAAAAAAAAAAAAAACTGCTTCTACAACTTGTAGGTTAGGATTTAGGAAAAGAGTGGAATCGCTTTTCTTTGATACTATTTTGCTTAGCTCGCGTACTTCAGTGACCTCGAGAATTTATCTTTTAACATGCTCTCGTAAGATGGTAGCTTATTTGAGCCTACTCGTTTTTTGAGCCTTAATATTATTGAATTATTCATTAGGGCAGAATGAGCTCTGATATAATATTAAGATTTAGGATTTCATCTTAAAATATCAACATTATTAAGAGGATTAACTCAAACCCTTACATGCTGTTGTATTTTTTGATATTTAATCAACGTGGGATATGTCCCTTAACACATGATTGTTGCAGTATCATTGGTATTTCTATCTTATATTCACCATGTGCACGTAGAATATGAGTTTCAGTTTCTAACAATCTGAATCTTTCTTTCCCACAAATGTAGTTTTGAAGGTACTGATCTCTCTGGCCCCCCTAAAAACTTGAAGTAAGCCAATAGTGTTGCCCATTGCAAGATTAAGCTAATAGCTATAGAAAGAATCCTCTACAAATGAAAGGTCCCCACCAAAACGCGAATAATTAATAAGTTTTTTGCATTGTGAAAACAATGCATTCGTTTCTGTACTTATGATTTCAATGAGAAAAACAAGCCACTAATGCTACTCAAACAGGGCTGGGGACCCGTTTATATTCCCTGTCCTCAACCCTGTTTGAGTAGCTGAGCTCAAAATAGACTACTGAATTGCTGACTTTCAGTTTTTAATGTTTCAAGTTTCATCTTTCTTTTGTAGTGTAAAGATACTTTCTATTATAATTTATTGTTCTACTTATAATGACAAGTATATTGGAATGATAATACATCCATATGGGTGTGTCAAATAAGTATAAAAATATAGAAAGAAAAACAAGAAAAAAACAGGGGGGGCTAAAATTTTGGCCTGGGTTCGGCAATCGTTTGGCCTCTTGAAACAAAGTCAACGCAACTTTTGTTGTACTTGGCGATCGTTAAGTGCAAAAATCCGACTGCTGGCTGTTTAAATTATGGTATCATTTTGTGAAGCTTTACACCTTTTTGGCTTGGTTTTTGAAATTTTTCATGCATGATTCTTGGAGTACTACATATATGAATGATTTCCTTGATTGAAAACATATCATAAACATCAAATTGATTCACTTATATCCAAATTGAAAGATCAAACCAAATTTTATATATTTGTTCTAAAAGCTCTTTCCAAGTTTGGTTTTGCTTGATTCTAACTTGGATTAAGGTTTTGATTACTCCAATAAACTATTTGCATTTTAAAGCCTTCAAGCACTTATCTCGGAGACGGTTATTATCGTTTGAGGACAGCGATTCATAATTGTGTTCAAACATTCCATTTGACGAAATTCTTGTTCCCAGGTTTCTTGTTCTTCATCAACTTTTGATCAACACTTCTGTTTATGTGACTAATTAATTTCAAATTGTGATATCAGTAAGTTTCAAAATGTCAGAGATCGACAAATCTTTGCAACCATCAACGGATTCTTCTGTTTGTTCCTTTATTTTTCTTTTACTACCTGAATTACAATATGTGTGGCTGAGCTTAAAATGCTAAGAAAAGCAGAAAATAGGTTACTTTTTGACTTCTTTTTTAGCATTTAAACTCAATCAAGTGGACATCCATTATACATTCTCTTATTACTTACATATTTAAGTATTTTATACAAAGGGTTTTAGACCTAAAGACCAGTTCACGGGATCGTTATATGCAATTTCAACAGTTGGAGGGATCAAGTCCCAATTCCCAAGATTTTTCTGGACTAGAGACTGTAATAAATTGTCAGGATTTTGGTTAGCACTTTTGTTTTGACCATCAATTTGAGGTTGGTTAGTGGTGGATAATTTTGCCTTAGTGTTAACCACAGGCGACTGGATTTTCCAAGGGTGACTGGTGACATCATCAAGCTCTTTAACTTGGGTAAGGGTATGACATATAACATGTGATCGAGAATTGTCGGAGATAAGGGGTATAGTATCCAAAGTCTTGAGAAGAGTCTGGATTCCACCTAAGGAAGTGTCCTTACTATCATCCAAGTCATCAAAATCTTCAAGTTTAGGTTCATAGACTAGATCTTCTAACGACTCCTCTATTACATTCTTTCGTTCTTCCATGACTAAGGTTCGATTAGGACATTTAGAAGAAATGTGACCAAAGTCTTTACAGTTGACGCACAACAAGTGAGAAGAAGACCTTGGAGTTTCAGAAATTTTACCCTCATTTTCCAAGATTGGAAAACCATTAGAAGGGGGAGGTCCTACCATTAGAAGGGGGAGATCTTAGAAGGGACTTAACGGGAGGAGGTGGAGCCAATGAAGCCAAATGATGATTATAAAAAATTTTACCCTTATTTTTTAAAATTGGAGGAACATCAGACGGGATAGGTCTTAGAAGGGACTTAACGGGAGGAATTGGAGCCAATGACACCGAAGGATGATTGTCAATATGCTTTCTACATGGAAAAGAAGATCTTGGACTATCACAACCTTTACAATTATTTTTCCAAATAGGAGGAACATTAGACAGAGAAGGCTTCATAATAGACTTATGACAAGTACACTAATGGGATGGGTGAACGACGATGACCACGTCTTTCATATGGAGTACTAATAATCAACTCATAATATCGAGTTAACGAGTAAGCGTGATCAAGAGTAGTGACACCTCGAAGGAAAAGCTCGCGCTTAAAATCATCTCTTAGACCTTGGCTAAACCTACTCAAAGTCGTGCTCTCATCCTCAATTAAATGACATTTGGTTCGAAATTCCTCAAATTGCGCAATATACTCAGTCACTAATTGATTTCCTTGTTTAAGGGCATTCCATTGAGTAAGAATTTCAAAATTATCTCG
>NW_019244966.1:7931-13240 GCF_002742605.1 Olea europaea var. sylvestris | reverse complement strand
TAGAGACTGTAATAAATTGTCAGGATTTTGGTTAGCACTTTTGTTTTGACCATCAATTTGAGGTTGGTTAGTGGTGGATAATTTTGCCTTAGTGTTAACCACAGGCGACTGGATTTTCCAAGGGTGACTGGTGACATCATCAAGCTCTTTAACTTGGGTAAGGGTATGACATATAACATGTGATCGAGAATTGTCGGAGATAAGGGGTATAGTATCCAAAGTCTTGAGAAGAGTCTGGATTCCACCTAAGGAAGTGTCCTTACTATCATCCAAGTCATCAAAATCTTCAAGTTTAGGTTCATAGACTAGATCTTCTAACGACTCCTCTATTACATTCTTTCGTTCTTCCATGACTAAGGTTCGATTAGGACATTTAGAAGAAATGTGACCAAAGTCTTTACAGTTGACGTAGAACAAGTGAGAAGAAGACCTTGGAGTTTCAGAAATTTTACCCTGATTTTCCAAGATTGGAGAACCATTAGAAGGGGGAGATCTTAGAAGGGACTTAACGGGAGGAGGTGGAGCCAATGAAGCCAAATGATGATTATAAAAAATTTTACCCTTATTTTTTAAAATTGGAGGAACATCAGACGGGATAGGTCTTAGAAGGGACTTAACGGGAGGAATTGGAGCCAATGACACCGAAGGATGATTGTCAATATGCTTTCTACATGGAAAAGAAGATCTTGGACTATCACAACCTTTACAATTATTTTTCCAAATAGGAGGAACATTAGACGGAAACGGTTTTATGATAGACTTATGATGAGGTGACGAATTGTCAATATAACATATGCTGATCCATATTGAAAAACAAACAACTATATTACGACGAATTTTCAGAGAACCATTTTCTTTGTCTCTATTAAGTTATTTCATTGTTTGAAATAAGGGCCCGCATAATTGTAAACATGGAATTTGGGTAGGAAAAAAATGAATTTCGAGGAATTGAATTGCTTAGAAATTGTTTTCCTGTAAATTGTAAATTAATGTATTTGATTAATATAATTTTTCACATGAAAAATGTTGAAATAAAAGTGATTTTTTGTATTCGTTTGACTTTGTTTTACATGAAAATTGTCAATTAAAGGGATAGATTTTGCTGATATTGAGATGAAATTTGTTTCTATAACAAAAAAAATCAATAAAAAAAAAATCAATCAAATGAAAGTATATATCTTTTGGTATTCGTTTGACTTTATTTTATATGAAAATTGTCAATTAAATTGAAATATTTTTTTACAATAATTCTTAGAATTTGTTTTCAATGCCAACCAAAAAAAATAAAAAAAATTGCTACAATCAACTGGAAAATGAATTCTCACCATTTCCTCCAAAAAATGGACAAAATCTATGTGGCATGAAAATGTGGAAAATGAATTCCAAGAAAATTTTTGCCAATCAAACACCCAAAAAATGGAAAGTTAAAATTTCATTCCTATCAAACACACCCTAAATGAAACTTATAAATAATTGTACTGTAGTAAGGTCCACCATTCCCGTCAATCATATAAATTTTAAGGGCCATTGACATTTCAAGGGACCTCCAATATTACTGAGTGGTATTGAATTGATAGATCATTATCACTTTTATGTGATACATGCTTACATAACCAGACTTTTCCCTCTCGTTGCCATTTACAAAAGCACTAAGAGTTCGTTTGATTATAAAGATAAAATTGAATTGAATTGAAAATAAATTCGAGGGAATTGAATTGTCTAAAAATTATTTTTCTGAGAATTGTAAATTATTGTGTTTGATTAGTATAATTTTTCACGTAGAAAATATTGAAATAAAAGTAGTTTTTGCTGTTCGTTTGACTTTATTTTACACGAAAATTGTCAATTAAAGTGATAGATTTTACTGGTAGTGGGGATGAAATTTGTTTCTATTGCAAAAAAAAAAAAAAAAAAGGAAGGGGGGATTAAATTTTTTTTTATTTAAAAAAAAAAAAAAAAAAGGAAGAGAAAATCATCTATCTTTTGGTGTTCGTTTGACTTTGTTTTATATGAAAATTGTCAATTAAAGAAAAATATTTTTTTTACTATAATTTTTAGAATTTGTTTCCATTGTAAAAAAAATAAAAATAAAAATAAGAATGTACAGTGACCGAAATTGGATATTGGTGGGAATTTCAATTCAAGGAAAATGTGGAAATCAGCTTAGGTGGCAAAAAAAGTGGAAAATGAATTCTAGGTAAAAAAAAAAAAATGCTATCGAACAATGTAATAGTGGAAGTTGGAATTCACTTTCCATTTTTTAGGAAAAAATTTGCTCATCAAACATACCCTAAGAAAAAGAATGGACAAAAAATTTTGAATTGATGGGGCCACAGCATTTGATTTGCAAGTCCACTAAGGGTGTGTTTGATATGTAGTTTTTTTCCATGGAAAAGAATTCAATTTTCCAACTTTATGGTGTTTGATGGGATTTTATTTCCATGGAATTACCTTTTCTTGCTTGTCTTGGAAATTGATCTTTTCTTGGTTTTTAAGGAAAACCAATTCCAACCAAAATGGTGAGAATTGAATTCAATGTTAATGTAGCATTTTGTTTACTTTTTTATTTTTTTTATTTTTTTGTGTGTGTTGGTAATGGAAACAAATTCTAAGATTTATTGTAAAAAAATATTTCCTTTTAATTGACAATTTTCATATAAAACAAAGTTAAACGAACACTTAAAGATAGATAATTTTCTTGATTTTTTTTTGTTTTGACAATGGAAATAAATTTTATTTCCAATATCAGTAAATTCTATCCCTTTAATTGACAATTTTCATGTAAAATAAAGCCAAACGAACATAAAAAAACACTTTAATTTAAACATTTTCCACGTGAAAATTATACCAATTAAACACAATAATTTACAATTCCCAAGAATACAATTTCCTATTAATTTAATTCCCTGAAATTTGTTTTCTTTTCATCCAAATTTCACCTTTGCAATCAAACGAACCCTAAGTTACGAATAAAAGATCCCACCAAACTTAATGATCAATGACTCAATGATCAATTGAAAACCTGCAACATGTGAACAGTTTTTGGGCATGTTTGCCAAAGATTTTTCAAGCTTATAAGTTGGTCAAACATCGTTCTTAAACAGACACGTCTTAGAATCCACAACTTTTATCTACTTTTAAACCGTACATTCTTTGGGACACGAGCTAATAAGCATATAAAAGCTTGGCTGCCAAGCAACACTTCATAAATAAGTGACAACGAGACTTAAACTTAAAACTTTATTTGATACCATTTCTATCATCTAAAAGATTAAGTTGTTACAGGGAGGACAAATTCATTTATATAAAATTACTTCTTCGTTCGACAATTTTTGATAATAGGACAACAAAACTCAAAATACTCTTCAACACTGGCCTCACATTCAATCTATAATTTCAATAGTCAAGTGACATTAATATTACTTCTTGGGCAGTGTGAAGTAAATATGACTCAATAAATAGAGTTACCCCACAGTCATATCTACCATTGTATACGAAACACGAATTCAAAGAAATTCAAATTTTCCAATACAGAAATATTGTTGTAGATAAGCCATGTCACGTGGTAGGTAATTACGTATATGAAATTGTTACAATTTGAAGACTTTTTTACTAAACTATGAATTATGACCCACACCCATAACGTAAGTTACGCAAATCTTACTGGTTAAATTAAGGAAAAATATGAGAGAGAGAGAGAGAGAGAGAGGAGCTTACTCTCTTGCTCATCAAAGTCAATACTGATTACCCTGTCTACAACATGCTAATCTCCTGCACATTATCATTTTCTTGCCTCCTAAAAACAAAAAAATGATTGAGGAAAAGGCTGAGGTTAGTTCTTCAAACCTCCCTCCGAAGAAAGAGTTACTAATCTCAATACGATGAGTTATATGCTTGTGATTTTATAAGCATTTTTGTGCACATTTTGTTGGTAATCTACTTATACATGCACAACGGAATTTAAAATAATTTTTGATCCCTACCAAGAATCGCCTTTGTGTGTTTAGATAGAAATTGTGATAAGATTGTACCTTTTCAGATCTGCAATCTTTTGCTTTTCTTTTCGTTCCATCAACCTTGATTCGCCACCACAGCTGTCCAATTGTCCAACCTCCAACGATGATCCACACAGAGAATAAGGTTGCAACTTCTAGGGTTTTTTCTTGTGCCAGCAAGAATAATGAAAACCTTATAGATCTCAAACCCTAGTTATGTATTTATATAAACCCAAACAGGCTCGGCTCGGCCCGGTCCGGTCCAATAATTAATTAATCCAATTAATTAATTCGAAAATATAAATAACAAATCCAATTAATTAATTTATCCAACGATTGTTAAATTAACCAATTGGCAATTTGCAATCTTTCAATTCTCTTTTGTGTGTGACCCATTAGGTTTCCGACCACGATGCCTAACGACGTGAAATATTATTTTGATCTAATCAAAATTGATAAATTAAAACACCCTTTTAATTTATCGTCAATTCACATTCGCCGTCCCTGATTGACATCTAGCAATGTGTCAGGGCAATACATATGACGGGAAATGTCACGTGGTATGACAAAACCAAATCCGTTCGTTTACCGTGAAACTATAATCCCTTCGTCAATATGATCCAATCAATTACGAGATATGGAGTTGTGTCAATCTCGATCATCGATCATATCTTTCACTCCACTATTAAGTCAATATAAATCGAAAACTCCTTTTCGACTTATGAGTACATCTTGGCCAATGATTTCATCATTGACTTAATTGAATGAAACGCAGATCATAATCTCCTACTATCTAAGAGTAACAAATCCTTTATTGATCAATCACAACCTTCATATGATTCTTGACGTACTCGAACGATGTCGTATTAGCGGCCCTTTTCAGAGCAATATCCAACACCGCCAAAGAATGACTGTCCTCATATAAGGTACCATGACGACCTCAAGTTGAAGGACCAATTTCACTATCGAACGTTAGAGATTAATCACCGACACTCAGATAGTTATCTATGTGGAATCTCTCGACGGGTCTCCAATGTTTTGTTCTATAACAAACATCCACGTGTTCATTTAAGTGTCACCACACT
This sequence comes from Olea europaea var. sylvestris, assembly GCF_002742605.1. Lineage (NCBI taxonomy): Eukaryota > Viridiplantae > Streptophyta > Magnoliopsida > Lamiales > Oleaceae > Olea > Olea europaea. The sequence continues at coordinate 8,160 of NW_019244966.1, read as the reverse complement.
TTAACTTGTGAGATCAGCTACTTACTTCACAAGTAAGAAATGCCACACGTGATGGTCTATCCGTAATAACGATATCCGTATCTCGTTATTACTTACGACCATGGTTTATTCAAGATCCAATTATATGTAATTTGTATCTCACAATCACAACTCGTTGTGATTAACAAATTACAAATATTTGAATCTACGGACTCTATTATTTATTTAATTGTCTATTAATTAAATAATA
>NW_019244966.1:7672-7860 GCF_002742605.1 Olea europaea var. sylvestris | reverse complement strand
ATGTCCAAAGTTGATTGGACCTAGGGCATAATATTTACAAACTCCCACTTGCATTAGATCCAATCACTTATGTATCAAATATCATAAATCTACATGACGATCATTTTTATACTACGACAACTCTTTGTCAGTGGATCTGCAATATTATTAAATGTGGAAATTTGCTCTTCTCTTTGCGTCATTTCTAT
>NW_019244966.1:0-1920 GCF_002742605.1 Olea europaea var. sylvestris | reverse complement strand
GTTTAAAAACGAAATTCAACTTAGAGGTATATTTAAATACTTTCTCAAAAACTACATTTCCATTAAAATAAGTCTCATTTTTTTCCAAATAATAAGATAATTTTACACTTGAATTCATTAAAATTTTCTATTTTTAACTATATTTTGTTTTAAAAAAAATTTATTTTTCACAAAATCTCCATCAAATCTGGGCTAAATAATTATTGTCCCTTAGGCCCTACGAGTAGCCTTTGGAATTTGTGGGGGATGATTGTTTACATTTCGTTTTCGTAGTCCCGACTAGCAGCCTTCCAGTTACCTTCAAATTCGGCTAGAAAATATAGCCACACTCATCCCCATGTTATTTTAAAAAATAAAAATATAATAATACTAATTGCATATTTGATAGCAATTTTCACTCAAAAAATCAATTTTTTGACTGTTATTTGATTATTTCAATTGTTATTTTTTTCTTTTTTAATCACAAATGGACCAACTTTTCTCTCTAACGGTCAAAAAATCAATTTCCATAATCATTATCGAGCAAGCCCTAAGTGATCATATTCGATATATTCAATTAATCATGTAATATTGCGTTTAAATAAATTTATCATTTAATAGATCTTTTTCGTGAAAAAAAGGTCTAAAACATTAAGGGCATGTTTTATGCATATTTTATATAATAGGATTTGTGAAAAGTAAATTTTTGCAGAATATATGATCCAAAAATAGGGGAAAGTTAGTATCCACATAAAAAAAAATTATATTATTGAAAGAACGTATGATTGAAATGATTTGCAAAGAAACGAGTTTTAAACAATTTGTACCAAACATACTATTCTTGAGGTCCATTACATCATTTGTCAATCCGATATTAAACAAAAGTATAAAAAAACCAACTCTTATATAACATGGAAGTCGAGTTCAAGTGTTTAACACTTACATTGAACTGTATTAAAAAAAAAAAAAAATTACAACACAACAAACATGACCAAATTATCGAACTCATTCTCCTTAACAAGATTATTTATTTTTATAAAGACGAATAATATAATTCAAACTTATGAAAATTACATTCTGCAGAGTGGTTCACAAGTCATCTTTTCTAGCTCATATTTGAATTTTTCCACAGCCAATGGTGGCAAGCATATTGGCACCACAACTCCATCTTCTCCCTTGCTGTTCTTGAAATTTGTACAAAAACTAATATTTGAAGTGGCCGAAGCAACTCCACCAAACACTGCATTGCCCCATCCAAGATCAATCTTCTCAAAACCTATTTGGGTTATGTCTGAAACATGGAAATTCCAATCCGTTGCATATTTGGGTCGTTTCTTGATAACCATAAGATCTGCCACTGATTTGATGTACTCTTCACTCATTTGAGCCTTAGCATTTTGAATTAATTGAACTACATATGTGTTGACACATAAAAATTTAGCCCAAATCGAACAGTCCAAGGAGTGAAACCCAATTGGAGGATCCCCAAATCAGATAACCCAAAGAACGAAGCCCAATCGTACAAATCAAGATGAAGGCCCAAATAAGGAGGCCCAAGAACGCGGTGACGCCATCGCCCAAGTTTGCAAGTCGCCCAGAATCTGAGCGAATGAAGTGTCATACAGTCGCCCAGAGCTGTTACTCCATTTTCGCCCAAACCTTCAAGTCGCCCAAGGTCTTAACAAACATAAATCGTCGTGCTTATCAAGAAGTGCAGTTATCAAAGCAGTTATTAGAGCAGCTCTATCACGTTCCACGATTCAAGGAACTCAATCGAAAGCGGTTGAACGATGAAGAGTAATTGTAGCAGTTAAAGGAGGCAGTTTTCGTGACAAATTGGCCATTATGAAGAAAGTGAGCAGTTATAGGACGATCAAGCAGTTTTTAGGGCGGTTGATCACAAAGAGATCGTCCATGAAGTATAAAAGGAAGAAAGGACAT
>NW_019244965.1:0-1524 GCF_002742605.1 Olea europaea var. sylvestris | reverse complement strand
GAAGTTATCATGAAATCAAAAATCACTTTTAGTTGGCTCAATTCCAGTCGAATTGGACTAGCAATTTGCCAAAGACGAACAAGCCCGATGTTATCATGAAATCAAAAACCACTTTTCATCGGCTCGATTCCAATCGAATTAGACTAGCAATTCGTCAAAAGCGAACAGACCCGAAGTTATCATGAAATCAAAACCGCTTTTCATTGGCTCGATTCCAATCAAATTAGACTAGCAATTTGCCGAAAACGATCAAATCCGAAGTTATCATGAAATCAAAAACCACTTTTCATTAGCTCAATTCCAATCGAATTACACTAGCAATTCACCAAAAATGAACAAACCCGAAATTATCATGAAATCAAAAACCACTTTTTGTTGGATCGATTCCAGTCAAATTGGATTAGCAATTTGCCAAAGACGAACAAACCGGATGTTATCATGAAATCAAAAATAACTTTTCATCGGCTCGATTCCAATATTCGCCAAAGATAAACAAACCCAATGTTATCATGAAATCCAAAACCAGCTTTCATTGGCTCGATTCCAATCGAATTAGACTAGCATTTCACAAAAAATGAAAAAACCCGAAGTTATCTTGAAATCGAAAGCCACTTTCCATTGGTTCGATTCCAATCGAATTAGACTAGCAATTCGTCAAAAATGAACAAACCTAAAGTTATCATGAAATCAAAATCAATTTTAATTTGCTCGAGTTCAAATGAATTAGACTAGCAATATGCCGAAAACGATCAAATCCGAAGTCATGAAATCAAAAATCACGTTTCATTGGCTCGATTCCAATCGAATTAGACTAGCAATTCGCTAAAAATAAACAAACTCGAAGTTATCATGAAATCAAAAACCACCTTCCATTGGATCGATTCCAATCGAATTAGACAAAAATTTCGTCAAAAATGAACAAACTCGAAGTTATCATGAAATCAAAAACCAGTTTTCATTGGTTCGATTCCAATCGAATTAGACTAGCAATTTGCCAAAACCGAGCAAACCAAAAGTTATCATAAAATCAAAAACCATTTTTCATTGGCTGGACTCCAATCGAATTATACAAGCACTTCGCCGAAAACCAACAAACCCGATGTTATCATAAAATCAAAAAAACCGCTTTTCATTGGCTCGATTCCAATCGAATTAGACAAGCAATTTGCCAAAAACGTAAAAACCCGAAGTTATCATGAAATCAAAAACCACTTTTCCTTGTCTCGATTCCAATCAAATTAGACTAACAATTCGCCAAAAATGAAAAAACTCAAAGTTATCATGAAATCAAAAGCCACTTTTCATTGGTTCGATTGCAATCGAATTAAACTAGCACTTCGTCAAAAACGAACAAATCCGAAGTTATCATGAAAGCCAAAACACTTTTCATTGGCTCGATTCCAATCGAATTAGACTAGTAATTTGCCAAAAACGATCAAATCCGATTTATCATGAAATCAAAAATCACTTTTCATTGGCTCGATTCCAATCGAATTAGACTAGCAATTCGCCAAAAATGAACAA
>NW_019244964.1:0-1524 GCF_002742605.1 Olea europaea var. sylvestris | reverse complement strand
AAAAAAAAACTTTTATTTCAACATTTTCTAAGTGAAAAATATACCAATCAAACACAAGATTTTACAGGAAATTTTTTTCTAGACAATTCAATTTCTTGAAATTCGTTTTCAATTCAATTCAATTCCATCTTTACAATCAAACGGACCCTTAGTTCAACTTTCTTTTTTATGTGCAGTGCGCTGCTTCAATGGATGTTCGTGTGGGTTCTTTCAGTGACCCAGTAGGACTTGAAGGACTCGCTCATTTTCTTGGTAAAAAAATCAGTTTTTTACTGGGATTTCTTATTTCTTTGGTAATTTGAATGATTCAGTGCAAGTTTTCGAGGTATTCTATTTATAGGTAATTAATATGTTGGCCCAACAATTGATTCTTTTATAATGTAGTTTTACTATGCTATAGAATACAAGGGAATGTAATTTATTCATATTTGACTTAAACGTCTTTTGAGGTATGTCTACAATCTACAGAAAGGCGTCCTTTGTAACAATAATATTTTGCATTATGGTGTGATCAGGGGCATCATGTGGAAATTTTATTAGACTATTATGCGGACGCAGATTTTGACTTTTTATCATTTGACATTAGGAGTGGTAGTGTGCATTTGCGTAGTTCTAAATGACCAGATAGGATATGTTACTGAGAGATTGCGGAACACGGTCCCTTCGGAAATTTATATTTCTTTTTGTTAACTATTGTTTTCATGGTACCTTTTCAAGAGTACAATCACATAATATACAGTGTAAGATTGGATTGTGCTAGAGACAGAAGGAGGTGTGTGTTATTGGGAAGTTTTAAATGCTTGTTTAATCCTGTATGTATATATGGGGACATTGTAGATGAAAGGGATGGCTTGTGTGGAAAATGGATGAAAGAGAAACGTTTTGTAGTTTGCCTGAGCGAGAAGTTTTTTTTGGCCTTCCTGTTGGTGGAAGTGTTTGTTGCATCACTAATTTCTTTCCTCATCTGTGCCTGTAGAATATGGGTTGTTTTTGTTGTTGATCTTTCTTCTACTTTCTGTCTGTTTTTGTGATCAGTAGTTTATTTGTCATATTGTTTATTTTCTTATTTTTTGGATTGTTATCTACTTGTAATGATTCTATTCTCTGTGTCATGTTGTTCTTTTATTCACGTGTTTTTTTATTCCAGAGCATATGCTGTTTTACGCCAGTGAGAAGTATCCATTGGAGGATAGTTACTCAAAATACATCAGTGAGGTAGTTACTTGGTATTTCAGTCAAATCTTTCTTGATCCTATTGTTTATTCACCTATCAACACTCCTCATCCCAAGTCCCATCAGCACCCCCCTCAAATGCTGTAATGTGCTATTCTCCAAACAAAATTAAAATGAATACTTGCAAATGTGGAAGTAAAAAATAGAGCTCTGGCAACTTGACTAGAGAAAAATTTGGTCCCTGACAGGAATTTCATGATTTGGAGCAAGTCATTTTTGTATTGAATTCTGAAAATTTATTTCGAATCCAAACAAAATATATACTTGGCATTGTGTATTATTATTATTATT
>NW_019244963.1:0-1524 GCF_002742605.1 Olea europaea var. sylvestris | reverse complement strand
AATTTTCTGTCCAACACTTTTTCAACCTGTCATAATTAATAAGGAAATTAATTATTACAAGGCCCTAACGAAGGAATTTGGTTAAAATCACGTGATCTCGAGTCTGTGCCCCGAGTCCAATTTCGCGGGTCATTTCCAATCAACCTACCAAATTTCGGCCCATTCCGACACCATCGTGAAAAATGACAAAATTGCCCCTGGTGCGGTTTTGCTTTGTTAATTTTCTGCCCACCACTTCTTCAACCTGACATAATTAATAAGGAAATTAATTATTCAGAGGCCCAAATGAAGGAATTGGGATAAAATCCCATGATCCCAAGTCTATGCCCCGAGTCCAATTTCGCGGGCCGTTTCCAATCAACCTGCCAAATTTCTGCCCATTCCGACACCGTCGCGCCAAATGACAAAATTGCTCCTGGTGTGGTTTTTCTTTGTTAATTTTCTGTCCAACACTTCTTCAAACTGGCATAATTAATAAGGAAATTAATTATTCGGAGGCCCAAATGAAGGAATTTGGCTAAAATCCCGTGATCCTGGGTCTGTGCCCTTAGTTCAATTTCACAGGCCGTTTCCAATCAACCTGCCAAATTTTGGCCCATTCCGACACCGTCGCGAAAAATAACAAAATTGCCGATGGGGCGGCTTTGCTTTGTTAATTTTCTGTCCAGCACTACTTCAACCTGACATAGTTAATAAGGAAATTAATTATTCCGAGGCCCAAACAAAGGAATTTGGCAAAAATCCCGTGATCCCAGGTCTGTGCCCCGAGTCCAATTTTGTAGGCCATTTTCAATCAACCTGCCAAATTTCGGCCCATTCCGACACTGTCGCGTAACATGACAAAATCGCCCTGGCACGGTTTTGCTTTGTGAATTTTCTGTCCAACACATTTTTCAACCTGACATAATTAATAAGGAAATTAATTATTCGGAGGCCCAAACAAAAGAATTTCGCTAAAATCCCGTGATCTCGGGTCTGTGCTCTGAGTCCAATTTCGCGGGTCGTTTCAAATCGAACTGCTAAATTTCGGCTCATTCCGATATCGTCGCGACAAATGACAAAATTGCCCCTATGTGGTTTTGCTTTGTTAATTTTCTGTCCAGCATTTCTACGACATGACATAATTAATAAGGAAATTAATTATTCGGAGACCCGAATGAAGGAATCTGTCTAAAATCCCGTGATCCCGGGTCTAATTTCACGGGCCGTTTCCAATTGACCGGCTAAATTTTGACCCATTTCGACACCGTCGCGACAAATGACAAAATTGCCCCAGGTTCGGTTTGGGTTTGTTAATTTTCTGTCCACCACTTCTTCAACCATGACATAATTAATAAGGAAATTAATTATTCAGAGGTCCAAACAAAGGAATTTGGCTAAAATCCCGTGATCCCAAGTCCATGCCCAAAAAATTACAAAATTGCCCCTGCTACGATTTTGCTTTGTTAATTTTCTGTCCACCACTTCTTCAACCTGACATAATTAATAAGGAAATTAATTATTCGGAGGCCCAAACGAAGGAAT
>NW_019244962.1:0-1524 GCF_002742605.1 Olea europaea var. sylvestris | reverse complement strand
GGACACTCACCAATGAACCAAGCTCAAATGAAATTTTAGTTAAATTTGATTGGAAACATGCCGATGAATAGAACTTATGTAAAATTTTTGTCAAATTTGATTGGGAATGCACCAATGAACTAAACCCATGTGAAATTTTAGCCAAATTTGATTGGAAGAACACCAATGATCAAAATCCAGATGAAATATTACTCAAATTTGATTGAAAAAGCGTCGTTTAACAAAACTCAGATGAAATTGTAGTCATATTTAATTTGAAGCGTGACAATGAACAAAATTCAGAAAAAATTTCGTCAAATTTCATTGGAAACGCGCCAATAAATCAAGTTCAAGTGAAATTTAAGTCAAATTTGATTGGAAACACTCCAATGAACAAAATCCATGTGAAATTTTAGTCAAATTTGATTGGAAACGCACCAATGAACTAAAATCATGTGAAATTTTAGTCAAATTCGATTGGAAGAGCACCAATGATCAAAATTCAGATGAAATTTTACTCAAATTTGATTGAAAACACGCCATTTTACAAAATTCAGATGAAATTGTAGTCATATTTGATTTGACTTGCGATAATGAACAAAATCAAGACGAAATTTAGTCAAATTTGACTGAAAACGCGCCAATGAACCAAATTCAATTGAAATTTTAGTCAAATTTGATTGGAAATGCACCAATGAACAATACACAGGTGAAATTTTAGTCAAATTTGATTGGAAACCCGACAATGAACCAAACTAAAGTGAAATTTCAGTCAAATTTGATTGGAAACTCGCCAACGATGAAATTTTAATCAAATTTGATTGGAAACGGCCAATTAACCAACTTAGGTAAAATTTTAGTCAAATTTGATTGGAAATGCGCTAATGAGCTAAACCAACATGAAATTATAGTCAAATTTGATTGCAAGCGCACCAACAAACAAAATTAAGACAAAATTTTACTCAAAATTGATTGAAAATGCGCCACTTAACAAAACTTAGATGAAGATTTGATTTGAAGTGCACTAATGAACAAAATTCAGATGAAATTTCGATCAAATTTGAATGAAAATACATCAATGAACCATACTCAAGTGAAATTTTAGTCACATCTGATTGGAAACATGCCAATGAGTAAAACTCTAGTGAAATTTTAGTCAAATTTGATTGGAAACGCGCCATTTAATAAACTCAGATGAAATTTAGTCATATTTGTTTTGAAGTACGACAATGAACAAAATCCTGACGAAATTTTAGTCAAATTTGATTGAAAAAGCGCTGTTGAACAAATCCCAGGTGAAATTTTAGTCCAATTTGATTGGAAATGCTCCTATGAACCAAACTCAAGTGAAATTTTTGTCAAATTCAATTGGAAACACGCAATGAACAAAATCCAGATGAAATTTTAGTCAAATTTGATTGGTAACACGCCAATGAACTAAACTCATGTGGAATTTTAGTTAAATCTGAATGGAAGAGCACCAACGATCAAAATCCAGATGAAATTTTATTCAAATTTGATTGAAAAGCACCAATTAACAAAACT
>NW_019244961.1:0-1524 GCF_002742605.1 Olea europaea var. sylvestris | reverse complement strand
ACCGTCGCGAAAAATGACGAAATTGCTCCCGACGTGATTTTTGTTTCCGATCAATCTGTCCAATTTTTCCCCATTCCAACACCATCGTAAAAAATGACTAAATTGCCCCCGGCGCAATTTTTGTTTCCGATCAATCAGTCAAATTTGAGCCCATTCCGACACCGTCGCGAAAAATGACGAAATTACCCCCGGCGCGATTTTTGTTTCTGAGCAATCAATCAAATTTTAGCCGATTCCGACACCGTCGCCAAAAATGACGAAATTGCCCCCGGCGCGATTTTTGTTTCCGATCAATCTGTCAAATTTTTGCCCATTCCAACACCGTCGCGAAGAACGACGAAGTTTCCCTGTCGCGGTTTTTGTTTCCCATCAATCAGTCAAATTTTAGCCCATTCCGAAACCGTTGCGAAAAATGAGGAATTTCCCCCGGCGCGATTTTTGGTTCCGACCAATCAGTGGAATTTAAGCCGATTCCGACACCGTCGCAAAAATGCCCAAACTGCCCCCGCCGCGATTTTTGTTTAAGATTAATCTGTCAAATTTTAGCCGATTCCGACACCGTCGCAAAAAATGACGAAATTGCCCCCGGCGCGATTTTTGTTTGCGATTAATCCGTCAAATTTTAGCCGATTTCGACACCGTCGCGAAAAATGACGAAATTGCCCCCGGCTCGATTTTTGTTTCAGATCAATCTGTCAAATTTTTGCCCATTCCGGCACAGCCGCGAAAAATGACGAAATTGCCCCCAGCTCGATTTTTGTTTCCGATCAATCTGTCAAACTTTTGCCCATTCCGACGCCGTCGCGAAAAATGACGAAATTGCCCCCGGCTCGATTTTTGTTTTCCATTAATCAGTCAAATTTGACCCCATTCCGATACCGTCGCGAAAAATGACGAAATTGCCCCCGGCGCGATTTTTGTTTCCGACCAATCAGTCAAATTTGAGCCCATTCCGACACAGTCGCGAAAAATGACGAAATTGCCCCCGGCTCGATATTTGTTTCCGATCAATCTGTCAAATTTTTGCCCATTCCGACGCCGTCGCGAAAAATGACGAAATTGCCCCCAGCTCGATTTTTGTTTCCGATCAATCTGTCAAACTTTTGCCCATTCCGACGCCGTTGCGAAAAATGACGAAATTGCCCCCGGCTCGGTTTTTGTTTTCCATTAATCAGTCAAATTTGACCCCATTCCGATACCGCCGCGAAAAATGACGAAATTGCCCCCGGCGCGGTTTTTGTTTCCGACCAATCAGTCAAATTTGAGCCCATTCCGACACAGTCGCGAAAAATGGCGAAATTGCCCCGGGCGCGATTTTTGTTTCCGATCAACCTGTCAAATTTTAGCCCATTCCGACACCGTCTAGAAAAATGACGAAATTGCCCCTTGCGCGATTTTTGTTTCCGATCAACCTGTCAAATTTTAGCCCATTCCAACAGCTTCATGAAAAATGTCGAAATTGCCCCCGGCGCGATTTTTGTTTCCGATCAATCAGTCAAATTTTAGCCCATTCCGACACCGTCG
>NW_019244960.1:0-1524 GCF_002742605.1 Olea europaea var. sylvestris | reverse complement strand
GCCGGCGCGATTTTTATTTCCGATCAAACTGCCAAATTTCAGCCAATTCCGACAACGTCGAGAAAAATGACGAAATTGCCCCCAGCGCGATTTTTGTTTCCAATCAAACTGTCAAATTTGAGCCCGTTCCGTCACAGTTGAGAAAAATGACGAAATTGCCCCAGGGGCGATTTTTATTTCGGATCAAACTGCCAAATTTCAGCCAATTCCGACACAGTCGGGAAAAATGACGAAATTGCCCCCGGCGCGGTTTTTGTTTCCAATCAACCAGTCAAATTCCAGCCAATTCCGACACAGTCGCGAAAAATGACGAAATTACACCCGAAGCTATTTTTGTTCCAGATCAACCTGTCAAATTTGAGCCCATTCCGACACAGTCGAGAAAAATGACGAAATTGCCGTCGGCGGGATTTTTATTTCAGATCAAACTGCCAAATTTCAGCCCATTCCGACACCGTCGCGAAAAATGACAAAATTGCCCCGGTGCGAGTTTTGTTTCCGATCAACCTGTCAAATTTGAGCCCATTTCGACACCGTCGCGAAAAATGACAAAATTGCCCCGGTGCGAGTTTTGTTTCCGATCAACCTGTCAAATTTGAGCCCATTTCGACACCGTCGCGAAAAATGACAAAATTGCCCCGGTGCGAGTTTTGTTTCCGATCAACCTGTCAAATTTGAGCCCATTCCGACACAGTCGAGAAAAATGACGAAATTGCCCCCGACGGGATTTTTGTTTCCGATCAACAACTCAAATTTCAGCCAATTTCGACACAGTCGAGAAGAATTACGAAATTGCCCCCGGCGGGGTTTTTGTTTCCGATCAAACTGTCAAATTTGAGCCCATTCCGACACAGTCGAGAAAAATGACGAAATTGCCCCCGACACGATTTTTATTTCAGATCAAACGGCCAAATTTCAGCCAATTCCGACAAAGTCGAGAAAAATGACCAAATTGCCCCCGGCGCGATTTTTGTTTCCGATCAACAAGTCAAATTTCAGCAATTTCGGACACAGTCGCGAAAAATGACGAAATTACACCCGGCGCGCTTTTTGTTCCCGATCAACCTGTCAAATTTGAGCCCATTCCGACACGGTCGAGAAAAATGACGAAATTGCCCCCGGCGGGATTTTTGTTTCCGATCAACAAGTCAAATTTCAGCCAATTCCGACACAGTCGAGAAGAATGACGAAATTGCCCCCGGCGCAGTTTTTGTTTCCGATCAACAAGTCAAATTTTAGCCAATTCCGACACAGTCGAGAAAAATGATGAAATTGCCCCCGGCGCGATTTTTGTTTCCGATCAACAGGTCAAATTTCAGCCAATTCCGACACAGTCGCGAAAAATGACGAAATCACACCCGGCGCGATTTTTGTTCCCGATAAACCTGTCAAATTTTAGCACATTCTGACACAGTCGTGAAAAATGACGAAATTGCTAGCCGCGCGATTTTTATTTCCGATCAACCTGCCAAATTTCAGATAATTCCGACACAGTCGCGAAAAATGACGAAATTGCCCCCGGCG
>NW_019244959.1:0-1524 GCF_002742605.1 Olea europaea var. sylvestris | reverse complement strand
CTTTGTCTATCGACGACCAACAATGAGTTGGTTGCTAAGATTAATATTGATGACCACATGGTCACTGAAGGTTATAGTTCCACCGACCAAGTTCGTTTTGGTCGCTGAAACCACCAATCACAAAAGGAAAAAAGGCGGGGTTATCCTACCAAGGCCATTAATGACCAACAAGAAGTTGGTTGTTAAAGGCTATTATTAGCAACTACTTTATGGTCCCAGAAGGCTATAGTTCCACCAACTAGGTTCATTTTGATCGTTGAAACACACCAATCATGAAAGGAAAGAAGGGAGGGGTTATCCTCTCCAAGGCTATCAACGACCAACAAGGCCGACTTCGAGAATTTTGAGGTCCTAGACGACTAACTATTTCGAGGCTCTCAAGCATAATTATCAAATAACGAAGTCAATCCAAATGCAATAATTGTGTATAGGAAATTAATAAATAAAGAAATGTAAGAATATGTTGGATTATAAAGTAGCCCAAATCCACTACAAAAGTAGTTAGGAATATATTTACCAAAGTAGAAATCTTTACATATTACAACACCTATTCTCATTTAACAATTGAGAAAATTAAGAATTAGTTTTACCTCGGATAAAGAATTTGTAAAATGGGGACAACGGAACTACATGCTTTGCGTCACTGACAATCTCATCCTCTAAATTAACATCCAATTTCATGGCCACCTCTTTTTAGGCATTAATTCCAAAAGACAATTGGACAAGAACCTTCATGTTGCCTATTTATATACCAGATAATAGGCATTAGTGGGATTTTGATTTGTTCTAAGCACAAGGTAAATGTATTAGTATTTTAGGAATTTGATGGATTTTGAATGGGGTGGGTTTTGGACCATTTTTTGAGGCCCTTTGAAATAGTGAGGCCCAAGGCAATGGCCTTGTTTGCCTTGGGCAAGGGCCGGCCTTGACGACCAACAATGAATTGGTTGCTAAAGGTTATTATCGCAGCAATTACTTTAAGATCATTGAAGGCTATACCAAGTGCATTTTGGTTGTTGAAACCCACCAATGACAAAATGATAAAAGGCAAGGTTTATCCCACCAAGGCTATCAGCGACCAACAATGAGTTGTTGCTAAAGGTTATTATCAGAGACTACTTTATGGTTGCTAAATGTTATAGTTCCATCGGCCAAGTTCAATGTGATCATTGAATTCTTTAATAACACATGAAATGGGCAAAATTTTAAATCCTGCAAATCCCGCCCTAATTATTAGCGACCAAGTCATTGCAAATCCGGCCCTAATTATTAGTGACCAAATGTGACTTGGTCGCTAATACCTGAGATCAACAACTATATCTTGATTGCAATAGAGGATAAGAAATTTAATCCAATCTTAATCTATCAAAGACTTTACCAACCAATGTTCGGTCTGTAAAAGTGTTTTATAGCAACCAATTTTATTTGGTTTCTAAATCTTTGGTCGGTGGAGATATTATTATTATTATTATTATTATTATTATTATTATTATTATTATTATTATTATTATTATTATTATTATT
>NW_019244958.1:0-1524 GCF_002742605.1 Olea europaea var. sylvestris | reverse complement strand
AAAACAAAATGTGATCATCAAGCACATTTCACTTCTAATGTTTCCAGATAATTAGGCAAAAGACACGACAGATGCATACTTGCATATTAGAATTGAAATGGCATTTTCCACAAAAATGATTGCCAAGATGCCCATACACACGAATAAGAGTGACTTCAAACCCCGTAAAACACTCCAAAAACTCAGAATAAGTTAATCACCATCTTGAAAAAAATCAGAAACAGTAAATCCACTACAAAGTGATATTGGAAAACCAGATGTTTCTTTCATTAATTTAATAAAGAAGATCCCAGAACAACAAAACCATCACCTTACAATTCTAATACAGGTATTCCTCCTCCGTTCGTCCATCTTCAGCATCACCGGAAATGGCACTCTCCGCCGTTGAATTTGACTCCGCAAACTCGTTCTTACTCAAGCTCAGGAAGATCCCGGTTATCGTCTTCCTCTTCCTTCATGTTCTTGGGTAGGAGATTGCAGGAGGCAAGGAATCTCGATTTTGAAGTTGAAAGGGAGGCTTTACGAGAATGACAACGGAAATACGGTTTCTCCTTTTGATAACGGGTTGGGTTGGGCTGGGTTGAAAAAGTTGGAACGGTAAACCTACCCGACCCATCTAAAGTTTAACGCCCCGTTTGGGAGGGATTTTGAGAATTGATTTTTTGATCGTTAAAGAAAAGTGGGGTCTATCTATAAGAGAAGAAGTCAAAAATTACGGCTGAAATAGTAAAATAACGATTAAAAAATCAATTTTTTGGAGTAAAAAATCCCTCCCAAACAGGCTGTAAATTACAAATGAGTCGACCCGACTCATTTTCCCTCTTTTTTTTTAAAACACAAACCGGCCCGGCCCTATTGGGGTCTAGTCGATTCGGATCCATGGGTTTGCGTTTTATGGGCCCAACTGTACTTATACTTGAAAGTTGTATTATTGACCAATTCATTATTTGGTAGTGTGATTTGTCCTTATTACAAAAATAATTAAATGATATTAGTACATTTGGAGTATATCGAACGAAACACGTGTTTAGTTAATTCTATTGTATGACCGTGATGATAATTAAATTTCACTTGATCGCATTGTATTTCATCTAAATCTTTTGATATGATTATGTCTATCGTTTTGTGAACTTAATAGTTCTTTGGAATAGGTGAGATCAATTTAATTGATTAAATATTTTGATGAGTTAGAAACTTGAGAACTAGCGAAGTAGATAATATAAATTCGTGTTGGGAACCATCACCCTAAAAATTGGTAAAGTGACTACTTAAATATTTTCTATTGAACAGTTAAAATCAGAGTTCAGTGTTTAGCGACAAGTAAACTTCGACATCTATAATTTGTTCACAAAAGGAGATAATTAGAGAGAATAATTAGAGAAGCAAAGTGATCATTTATGCTCTTATCTAATTATCAAATCTCGAACTGAGATAAAATACATATATAACTAGTTAGAAAAAAGTATTGTAGATTTATTGATTTATGTGATCTTATATATTTCAAGAGTGCAATGGAAAATCAAA
>NW_019244957.1:0-1524 GCF_002742605.1 Olea europaea var. sylvestris | reverse complement strand
GGTTCATTGGCATGTTTCGAATAAAATTTGACTAGAATTTCACCTGGGCTTTGTTCATTAGCCTGCTTCCGATCAAATTTGAATAAAATTTCACTTGAATTTAATTTATTGGCGCATTTCCAATCAAATTTGAGTAAAATTTTATCTGAATTTTGTTCATTGTCACACTTCAAATCAAATATGACTACTCTTTCATCTGAGTTTTGTTTGATGGCCCATTTTCAATCAAATTTGTGTAAAATTTCATCTAGATTTTGATCATTGGGGCTTTTCCAATCAAATTTGACTAAAATTTCACTTGGGTTTAGTTCATTAGCACTTTTCTAGTCAAATTTGACTAAAATTTCACCTAAATTTTTTTGTTTAGCATGTTCCCAATCAAATTTGACTAAAATTTCACTTGAGTATGGTTCATTGACGCCTTTGCAAACAAATTTGACTAAAATTTCTTCTAAATTTTGCTCATTGGCGCGCTTCAGATCAAATATGACAGTAATTTCATCTGAGTTTTGTTAAATGGTGCATTTTCAATCAGATTTGAGTAAAATTTCATATGAATTTTGTTCGTTGGTGCGTTTCCAATCAAATTTGACTAAAATTTCACATGGGTTTAGTTCATTAGCACATTTCCAATCAAATTTAACTAAAATTTCACCCGGATTTTGTTCATTGGCATGTTTCCAATCAAATTTGACTAAAATTTCACTTGAGTGTGGTTCATTGGCACATTTCCAATCAAATTTGATTTAAATTTCATTTAGATTTTGTTCATTGTCGCGCTTCAAATCAAATATGACTATAATTTCATCTAAGTTTTGTCAAATGGAGCGTTTTTAATCAAATTTGAGTAAAATTTTACCCAAATTTTGTTCATTGGTGTGTTTCCAATCAAATTTGACTAAAATTTCACTTAAGTTGGGTTAATTGGCGCGTTTTCAATCAAATTTGACTAAAATTTGTCTAGATACTGTTCATTGGTGCACTTCCAATCAAATTTGACTAAAATTTCACTTGAGTTTGATTTATTGGTGCATTTCTAATCAAATTTAACTTAAATTTGACCTGAGTTTTTTTTCATTGGCTTGTTTTCAATCAAATTTAACTAAAATTTTACTTGAGTTTGGTTCATTGGCGCGTTTCCAATCAAATTCGACTAAAATTTCGTCTGAATTTTGTTCATTGGTGTGCTTCCAATGAAATTTGACTAAAATTTCACTTGTGTATGTTTCATTGGCGTGTTTCCAATCAAATTTGACTAAAATTTCCCCTGAGTTTTGTTCATTGGTGTGTTTCCAATCAAATTTGAGAAAAATTTCACTTGAGTTTGGTTTATTGGTGCATTTCCAATCAAATTTGACTAAAATTTCGTCTGAATTTTGTTCATTGTCGTGCTTTAAATCCAACATGACTACAATTTCATCTTAATTTTGTTAAGTGGAGCATTTTCAATCAAACTTGAGTAAAATTTCGTCTGAATTTTGATCATTATTGCTATTCCAATCAAATTTGACTAAAATTTCAGTT
>NW_019244956.1:0-1524 GCF_002742605.1 Olea europaea var. sylvestris | reverse complement strand
GAAATTGCCTCCGCCGCAATTTTGTTTCCGATCAACCGGCCAAATTTCGGCCCATTCCGACACCGTTGCGAAAAATGACGAAACTGCCCCCGGCACGATTTTTGCTTCCGATCAATCAGTCAAATTTATTCGATTCCGACACCGTCGCGAAAAATTACGAAATTGCCCACGACACGATTTTTGTTTCCGATCAATCCGTCAAATTTTAGCCCATTACGACACCGTCGCGAAAAATGACGAAATTGCCCCCGGTGCGATTTTTGTTCCGATCAGTCTGACAAATTTTAACCCATTTCGACACCGTCGCGAAAAATGACGAAATTGCCCCCGGCGCGATTTTTGTTTCCGATCGACCAGCCAAATTTCATCTCATTCAGACACAGTCACGAAAATTGACGAAATTGCCCCCGACGCGATTTTTATTTCCCATCAACCGGCCAAATTTCGGCCCATTCCGACACCGTTGCGAAAAATGACGAAATTACGCCCGGCTCGATTTTTGCTTCCCATCAATCAGTCAAATTTTAGTCGATTCCGACACCGTCGCGAAAAATGACGAAATTGCCCCCGACACGATTTTTGTTTCCGATCAATCCATCAAATTTTAGCCCATTACGACACCGTCGCGAAAAATGACGAAATTGCCCACGGCGCGATTTTTGTTTCCGATCAGTCTGTCAAATTTTAGCCCATTCCGACACCATCGCGAAAAATGACGAAATTGACCCCGGCTGGAATTTTGTTTCCGATCGACCAGCCAAATTTCAACCCATTCCGACAAAGTCTCGAAAAATGACGAAATTGCCCCCGGCTCGATTTTTGTTTCCGATCAATATGTGAAATTTAAGCCCATTCCGACACCGTCGCGAAAATTGACGAAATTGCCCCCGGCGCGATTTTTGTTTCCGATCAGTTAGTCAAATTTTAGCCCATTCCGACAAAGTCGTGAAAAATGACGAAATTGCCCTCGGCGCGATTTTTGTTTCCGATCAATCTGTCAAATTTTAGCCCATTCCGACACCGTCGCAAAAAATGACGAAATTGCCCCCGGCGCGATTTTTGTTTCCGATCAATCTGTCAAATTTTAGCCCATTCCGACACCGTCGCAAAAAATGACGAAATTGCCCCCGGCGCGATTTTTGATTCGATCAATCTGTCAAATTTCAGTCCATTCCGACACTGTCGCGAAAAATGATGAAATTGCCGCCGGCACGATTTTTATTTCCGATCAATCTGTCAAATTTTAACCCATTCCCACACCGTCGCGAAAAATGACGAAATTGACCCCGGCTGGAATTTTGTTTCCGATCAATTTGTCAAATTTTAGCCCATTCCGACACCGTCGCGAAAAATTACGAAATTTCCCCCGGCGCGATTTTTTTTCGATCAATCTGTCAAATTTTAGCCCATTCAGACACCGTCGTGAAAAATGACGAAATTGCCCAGGCGCGATTTTTGTTTCCGATCAATCTGCCATATTTTAGCCCATACCGACACAGTCGCGAAAAATGACTAAATTGCCTC
>NW_019244955.1:106622-123705 GCF_002742605.1 Olea europaea var. sylvestris | reverse complement strand
CTTTAATTTTGTCTCAAACAAAAAAATAAAAAATTATACTTTAAAAATGATTAAATTACTTTTAAGTAATGACCCATTGGTCCCACCACCGATTCATCGGTCCAACCAATAACCCAATGATCCAGTACCTTGACTGGGTCGATGTTCAAGTCGAGTATGATAACTATGACCACAAGTGATCATGATGCACCTCCTTCAATGATCATAACGATAATTTTGTAGGTAATGTTAGGAATCCCCGATCGTGATTTAGTTGCTAAATGAAGTTATTAGTACCATCGATGAATTGCGCTTGTTTGATGTTGCCGAAATGATAAAATCAAATTTTGGTTTTTCAATGTGGGTCGAAAGTGCATTGAATATTTGACAATATAAGTTGTTTCCCGCAACATGTCTCACCAATAGTGTAACTGATTTCATTTTCCCCAATTAAATTATAGATTCACTCAAGCGATTGACTGAGGGTGTTTGCAATGAAAATAGGCCATTAGGTTGTTATAAAAAATTCTCCATGTTTTATGCCGATGCCCATATATGGGTGTACTGGTAGGAAATATGTTACCGTTTCACTAGTTGTGACTTGTGAGTGTTGCAAAATGTATAAATAAAAAGTAGAGTTTAATCAATTTATAATTAATTATAAATTTTGTTAAACACGCACTAACTTGTAAATGCGACAGGGCCATATTTTGGATAACTGATTTTATTTTCAGAAAAGCAAATTTTGTTACTAATTTTTTATTTTCAAAAAACAAATGCAAAATATGTAACTTAAAATTGAGCCCTAAGAGATTATTTTTTGGAATATTGATTTTTTGGTGACGAATTTTTAATTTATGTGATCAAAATGAGTTTTCAAAAGAATGTACCCCATGGGCCAAAGTAAGTCTAAGAGTCTGTTTGGTTTCAATTAAAATCTAATTTTTAATCTAAATTGGTCCCAATTTTTTTTAAATTTTAATGTTTGAAATAATATTTTTTTAAAGAATGTGTAATTGAAAAAGAATATTTTTTTACGCTTAATATTATTTTATGAAAAATTGTATGCTTGAAAATAAGAGAGGAAAAAAGAAAGAGAATGGGGCTAAATGAAAGCTAAAGTCAAATAATCAAGATTAATAAAATCTTTTATATATCTCACAACTTTCTAATAATAAATTTCAAAAATTTATATTAAAATCTACTAAATTTTTTAATTTTAATCCCTCAATAGACACGCTCTAAGTTTAGAGGGTGTTTGTGAGTCATTTTTATGTAAAAATACATTTTGAAATAGTAAAGTGATGAGAAATGTGTTGTTCAAAAATAAGAATAAATTTTTGATTTACGTGTAATATTATTTTAATAAAGAATGTGTGGTAAAAAAAAGAAAGAAAAATACATTTAGAAAAAAATAGATACCAAACGGGGTCTTACATATTTCAAGCGCAGCCAAACATCTCTCCATATAAAATGTATGTGACAAACCAACAAAGATGAAAACCATAAACCCTGGAGATTGCTTCACTGAGTCTGAAGCCAGTTTTTTCGACATAAACCAATACCAAAAATCATGCACAATTAAGATTTCATCGCTCCGTCTACTCATCTCAGATCAAAAAATTTCAATGGCATCCATAAATTATTATTCATTTGCGTCATTCCTTTTAATTATACTCACCTGCAATTTTTCTCTAGCGATTGCTGATTCTATTCAAGGATGTGGCGGATTTGTCGAGGTAGTGACTAAATACAGAAAGCAATTTCTTTTTATGTTCTAATGGGATTGAGATTTAATGGATCTTTGTATAATTCATCTGATTTTTGAGCGTAATCCATGGTTAGTGGGGTTAGTCTTACTTTTAGATTTCACTCTTCGGTTAACGCGGAAGAAATATATTTTTGATTTTGTAGGCAAGTTCCTCGCTGATAAAATCAAGGAAGTCAACTTCAACGAAATTGGATTATTCTCATATTACGGTATGAGAACTGGGTTTCATCTAGATTTTTCTACCCAAGAGCAGATTTGATTTGTTTATATATTTTTTTGGGCATGATTAAGAATAAGGATACTGAGATTCTGTGCAGGTCGAGCTTCGGACTTTGGATGGTTTAGTTAAGGACAGCACCCAATGTGCTCCAAATGGTTACTACTTCATTCCAGTTTATGACAAGGTACTTTATTCGATACATTCGCTTGCAATGCAGTGATTTTAGCTCTATAAATATTCATTTGAACTGGTGCAACAAACGGCCCCAACCTTTTGCATTGCCCAAGGCATCATCAATTCAGGTTGAGCAATATAAAGCTCGACTCTACTCTTTACCAGCTGTTATCAATTTTTTTATTTTTAATCGGAGTTAACGCTTCATTACTGAAGCTTTACAAGTCACGAGATTTTCAATGCATGGTGGTCAGAAAAGGAAAAAAGGAAAGGAAAAGATCTCTGTAGCATCAAGAGTAGGATGGTCCTTGTTGTAATGTCAGTCATTCTAGCAGAGAAAACTATGTTTGCAAGCTTTAATTATCATTTAATGCGGAATAGCATAATTCAATGTGTTGATAGAGTATTCGAATAGCTTTGTCAAATTGGAAGAGTGGTTGAAAGCTGAGCAGAAATAACTGATTTTGAACAATCAACTCAATTTTTTGCGGATCCATTTGCTAATCGTAAAGTTCAAGTAGTTAATTACTTCCTGATTGTGTTGGGACTTGACTGTAAGGAAACAAATACCAGCTGTACTTAGATGCAATTGCCTTTCAGTGGCTTGTTTCATTTTCTCTAACAAACAATTCTATTTTTCTCCCAGTTTTAGCACATGATTTCATTCTTGGGTGCAGGGTTCGTTTGTGATTAAGATCAAGGGACCTGAGGGATGGTCATGGGACCCAGAACAAGTTGAGTATCTTGATAAATAGTTTGTAATATATTTCTTTTGAAGGATAACTCTGTTTATGTTTTTAAGCAAGCAAGTTAGTTTTGTATTTGTTGGTCGTTTGGTATATCTGCACATATCCTGACATTAGAAACTTCTTTCTTTAGGTTCCTGTCGTTATTGGTCACACTGGTTGCAATGCAAATGAAGATATAAATTTTCGGTTTACTGGGTATGTAACAAATGTTTATAGATTATCAATATCATTCTGTAGCTGCATTGTATCATTTTTCCTGTTTTGCTGTTGGCGCCATCATCACTTCCTGCAATATAATTATTGCTGTTCTAGCATATGCATTTCTGAACCATGGACTTGTGGGTTCTCAACATCTATTATAGAACTGTAGCTTCATTGAGTGATTACTTGCAGGTTCACCATAGCTGGAAGAGTTGTGGGAGCAGTTGGTGGAGATAGCTGTTCTCATAAAAATGGAGGTCCAGCTAATGTAAATGTCGAGCTATTGTCTCCAAGTGGAGATGTTGTGTCTTCAGCTTTAACAACATCAACAGGGAGTTACTCATTCACAAACATCATTCCAGGTATCTGGTTACTCTTTTAATGGTGCATTTTAGCATGAGTAACATATGCAAGAACTTCTAAACCATTATTGAATTTTTACTCTTCATAATTGTGTATAAGAGCATCTTCAAAAAACTCTCTATTTATAAAGAGGATTTTATGTATAATAAAGAGCATCTCTAAATTAAGAGCACTCCAATAATGCTCTCTATTTTGACTCTTTGTCCTTGTTTGGTGGAAATAAAAATAAGATTTTCAGTAGATTTTGATAAAAATTTATGAAATGTGTGGTTGAAAAGTTGTGGATCCTACGAAATATGTGATTAAAATTAATTGTTGACTTTGATCTAGATTAAAATCTAAATTTTAATTTCTACTAAACATGAGCTTTATTTTGCTTTTTCTATAAACATTTATCGCTTTCCTGTCATTTTTTAGTTACATATTTTTCTTCGAAAATGTCAGTGGTCAGTCAATTCAAATGGTTTGAATAATTTGAGAAGTAGAGATATTGAATCATTATATAATAACAATAGAGAGTAGCCACTCTTTATATTAAAAAATTAAAATAGAGCCTCTTGGAGCTTATTTTTATGAATTATATCTTGTATTTAGGGAATCTCTTGGAGATGCTCTAAATACTAAATTCAATATGATGATGGAATCTTGAAGTGTATCAGGAGGAAAGTAACACCTATTTTTTTAGTTCAAATCAAATTAGAAGTTTCTCTGCCCAATTCTGATTTGATTTCTTAACACTTCTTGCAACTTTTAGAGATGTTCATTTTATTAACAATATCTATTTCTGGAAATAGGAAAATACAAAATACACGCTTCTCATAGTGATTTGAAGATTGAGATTAAGGGTTCTACTGAGGTAACAACATGCATCCCCTTTTGCTAACACACAAGCTTAAAGATTTTTCTCTCTTATTGTTTTACTACAAAACTATTGATCGTACCATAATGTTTAGTTCGTAAACCTCTGTCCCAAGGCCTTTCTCATTCAGTAAAAATATTTAATTTATTAGCATTCATTTCTTGTAACATTGCCACTTAGTACATACTATATTTGCAGGTGGAATTAGGGTTTGAAAATGGTGTGGTTCAAGATATTTTCTTTGTTTCTGGCTATGATATTCACGGATTTGTGGTTGCTCAGGTACATTTTCGGCAATGTCTTGGTGTGTTTTTCTTTCATTCCTCTTTCTTCTTTCGGCTTTTAGCAGCAAATATTTTGATATAGCTTATTATGTGTTTGAGTGCATATAAGGAGTTTTTTTTTTTTTGCACTTCCAAACATGCTTTAATGCTGTTCAGATTGATTGTGTTAAAAATCAACTGGTGGTAGCTTTACATCTACAATTATTATTTCTCTAATCATTTGCTTTCTTTGCCACTGTGTATGTTATTTTGTGTCCACTAATAATTTTTTTCTGAATGATGCATATATTTTTCATTG
Organism: Olea europaea var. sylvestris; assembly: GCF_002742605.1. Lineage (NCBI taxonomy): Eukaryota > Viridiplantae > Streptophyta > Magnoliopsida > Lamiales > Oleaceae > Olea > Olea europaea. The sequence goes on along the minus strand of NW_019244955.1, from coordinate 118,807 downwards.
TAGTTGGTGGTCATTACATGTTTTCAAGGATCACTTATTTCCTACAGAGGCATAAAATTTTTGTTTGCTGCTTTATTGGGCTGATGTTTCTGCTTTTTATTTTTTTTTTTACAAAATAATAAAAATCTGCCAGCTGTTATTATCTTTGTCGAAACATTCACCTATTATTCAGCAAATGAGAGAGTGTAGTATTGAAGCTTAGTTTCTTGTAAAGATTCTAATTTTCTGAAACTTTGTTGCTGTTTAATTAAAAAAGCATCCATTGCTGACAGAGTCCAGGCTAGCTTATACTGCATGAAGTATCAAGTTGCATCCTTTTTTTGAATTTGTGAGATGTGAAATTAAGTAATATGGCGATTTGGTTGTGGTCATCAGTGCCCCCAAGTCTCCAAGGTATCATTTTGATTATGCTGTTATACTATTTGATAATGAGTAAACCTCTTGTCAATGATAGGGCAATCCCATATTGGGAGTTCATATTTACTTGTACTCAGAAGATGTCTTAGAGGTGAATTGCCCCCATGACTCTGGTAATGCACCTGGACTAGGAAAAGCACTTTGTCATGCTGTCTCTGATGCTGATGGGATGTTCACGTTTAAATCAATACCTTGTGGTACTTCTCTATTTATTACTGAACACTGATGGTTTTTGTTGGTTTGTTATATTTCCTTCAGATTGCAGTTGTCTTATGTGGTTCTTTTGTTTTATAACCCAAATTTTGGTCCATTAACCCATATCTAGTTTCAAACTTTTTCCATGTCTTACTCTGTGTCTGATTCAATACAATTTGATTGAATTCTTGCATAGGCTTGATTTTCACCCCTTGCATGATCTTGATCTGGGAAATGTACTCCTGTTTGTTTCTTTTTTTTATCTTTAGATACTAAAGCAGTCGTTGCTCATCTAAATAGCATTCTTTTTCAGTTATTATCTAAATAGTTTTATTTCCCCTCTCCTCTGAGTCTGAGATTTGGCTCACCTACTCTCCGGAATGGGGTTTCCAGATGTTGACAGTTTATATTTGTCATTTGAAGTTACAACATGGATTGCTATCCTTATTTATCTTCGGCTTGCTGCTTAAACACATGAACTGATTGGTCTCCAATGTATCAAGAAAGCAAATGAATCTCCCCCTTCCAAACGCTGTATCTATGTTATTTGGTTAGCTTTTTCATGACATACTGAAATTTGTTCAAAATATCTGCTCTGCTGGAATGCATGAGAAAAGACCACTATTTTTTTCTTCTGACAATCCATTAAATCTTTTGAAAGCTTAGTGATTGATTTGGTGAAATACCTGCAGGGATCTACAAACTTGTACCTTTCTACAAGGGCGATAACACGGTTTTTGACGTTTCACCTCCTTCCATGATGGTGTCTCTCTCGCACAATCACTCTATAGTCCCTCAGAAGTTTCAGGTAAAGTAATGATGGTTTATCTATCTATAAATCGGAAAGTTTCTCCCAAACGGGTTATACATTTATGGATATGTTCCCTAAACATTTCAAAACATGCTTCTTGCTTCCTGTTATATATATACCTTTTGTGTGTGTGTGTGTGTGTGTGTTAAGGGCTGGGACTATTTTAATTTGTAATCAACTCTAATCTAAACCCACTTGCAGTGGACAATTGTTGTTTTTGGATACTGATCACAGTGAAGGCAGTTTTCTTAATGTCTGTAAGGATACTTGCCTTCAGTAATTGCTCTGTGTTTTTCAGCAAAATATGGTCTTAGTTAATTTTTCATCATGTGAAATTTTTAGTAGTCTTTATTCATGATCTTCTTGCTTCTGTTACTAAATACTTGCTTCCAAAGATATCTGCTAGTTTTTCTTTGCATTAGAACTGACATTGACTTTGCCCTCATGTTCCATGAACATGAACTACTATGGCGTGTACCTATCAAAAAAATCACTATGGCGTGCAAGTTGTAACCATGTTTGTGTTGCCAATAGGGTCAGTGATATGTAATGTATCTGATTGATTTCTTCTTTCCAAGACTAACATTATTTTTGCTGCAAATCATAAAATTGATGTATTTTAATTAATATGATATTCTCTCTTAGTTCAAGGAGCTGCATCGAAGAAAAGAAAGACTGCCTAGTTTTTTCTGCAGAACAATTACTTATGTTGGCCTTTTGTTGGAATGTTAGCTCCCGCTTCCCTGTTTTCTTTTTTCTACATTTTCCCTTTTCCCCTTTCTTAAGCTATTGTGTTATTATACTCTCTGCATCTATTGAAAGATCACTTTATGATTTGCTTAAGCTTCTGTCTATGCAAGTAACATTTTTCACAGGCTCATGCATTATTATACTCAGACAAATAAATTACCGAATGGATATTACCTTATTTATCCTAGTTCCGTAGCTTGACAGTACTCATGCTGTGTTTTTGGAACATCAATTCTGACTAAATTCGGGTATACTACTCTACAATGTATGCCACTTTATTGTTACCTAGGTTACTGGATTCTCTGTTGGGGGTCGTGTAGTCGATGGAAATGGTGATGGAGTGGATGCTGCAAAAATTATAGTAGATGGTCAGGAAAGGTCAATAACCGATAAAGAAGGATATTACAAACTTGATCAGGTAAGTTTGTCTTTCTGCTTATAAGAGCAACATAATGTTTCAGTTAGCCCTATCTTCTACTCAAAAAGGTTGTCTAATCGGCAATTTCTACCTCTTAAAAATTGTGTTTGTTTTTTATTGTTATTTTTGTTATTACTAGCACTTCCCAATTTATTGTCCAATTTGGTTATGAAATGGTTAATGTTGTTCCTCTTTGTATTTATATGCGTTATGCCCATTAGTTATTGCTTAATCAGTGAAAAAAAAATACTGACCATCATGCCATCGAAGTCCATTTCCTTGTTATTTTAAGAGCTTGATTAATTATGGTTTCAGTAGAGAGAGAGATTAAAATAGGCATGCATTTTAAAGAACACTAACCATCATGCTATAGAAATCCTTTTCCTTGATTTTTAAGAGCTTGAATAAATTTTGGCTGCGGTAGAGTTAAAGGTGCTCTATTCCAATTCTTCCTAGCTCAGCATCGTGCATAATATCTTTCTGTTGGGCAAATTTGTTTTACATACTAGTATGCAACCATGTTGATTCAGTTTTCCTTTTACGGGGTTAATTGGTTAATGCTTCCAGGTTACGTCTAAAAGATACAGGATTGAAGCTAAGAAGGAGCATTATAAGCTTGAAATTCTGAATGACTTTTTGGTAAGTCGATCTCATGTCTTTTACCTTGCCATATCTTGGTACATTTATCATTCTCTTGGGAAATTAAATGGACTATAATGTGACAAATATTTTAGTTCGAATACTTGATCTCCTTCTGATTTTAATAAGCTTCCCTTTGACCTTCTTTGTCTTTGGTCCTCTAATTTCTAATTAAATTCTTAGGTTTTGCCGAACATGGCTTCAATTTCTGATATAAAAGCAGTTTCATATGACATATGCGGCATGGTGCAGACAATTAGAAATGACTACAGGGCTAAGGTAATAGCCATATTTCTCTGCACGTATTTTGAACATGTTACTTATTCATATTAATAGTAGTAGCTAGTAACCTTTGAGGACTTGATGAGACCAACTCTCGTTTTTTGGACCAACATAGGATATCCTAAAAGTGGCTTAAAATTATCTCAACTGAGAACATTTCCCATAATAAGATCAGTCAACAATACCTTATACGTGCTCATGTTTATGATAGTAACCTTCTACTTTTCTCTGTCCTTTTCCGTTTGATAATGGTTTGTGATTGGTCATTTTTTTCAATGTTCATTGTCTGTAGCTTATTAGAAATGGATTTGACGTCATTCAATTAGACACTTTGGTAGTTGGGGAAGGCAGTAGGTGGTGACCTTGTGGATGATATTTCGCCACCAGAGATTTAAAAATTGTGATTGTTTAATAGGCATGACGAATGATGGCGTTCACATGTACATAATGGTGTACTGGGTGAGGATGGTGGCAACTTGTTGATTGCAATGGTTTGCTACGGTTATAAATGAGCCAGGAATTATTGTTAAAACTTTTGTTTTGATAAGCTGAGAATTATGAGATATTATACCAGATGCAAATCCCTGTAATATTTAAAGACAAAAGGAAAACATAAACTATATAGGATCCCTACCTAATACATGCCCACCCTAATAATACTATATTGTACTTATATGACAGAGATACATCAAGCATATCTCAAATCAACATTTAGATTGTGACAGCATCAATTGCCATCTCTAATCAAAGAACATTTTTTTTCCAGTATCATCGTTTTCTGCTCCTTCCCCCCTTTAACTTTCTTTTAGTCATAGTATACGGAGCTTTTGAGCCTCAAATGTTCACATTCTTGCTTCAATCTACTTCCCCTTTCCCTAAATTGTTCTCCACTTCTCCTTATTCCTGTTGCCATTCCGTACTCTTTGAAGATATCTACAATTAATGGTTAGCGCATTCCTCTTGCATAAGAGCACACCATATATTTTCATTTTCTCCCAATCATAATCCATACTACTGAAATTATTTCTTTGTTTCAAACTTCCTGCTGTTCAAATGAATACTGCTCAACTGCCCTTACGAGGATCCATGATAATGGGTTGAAGAGGGTACCCAACCTCTCCATGACAATCAAAAACTCTCCCCCCTCATTTATACTATAAGAAAAATCTGCACCTAAAACTTCAGTTGAATAATTCTTGTATCTATCCAACCGTTCACCACCTGGCTATCCATCCCTTCTTCTTACTTGATAGTGCTATGCCACACAGTGTTTCCCTTACCACCTTCTCCCCATTATCTCCTTAGGCTTTCTTTGTCATCTTCCTAGTGTTAGAACTGATGCATGTTGCTGAGAAAGACGAAACCTCAGTCCTGTTTGCAAACCATCCTTAAAGGTCTCGGAAGGTTTTCCATCTGAATGCTGCCCATGATCAACTGATTCTTGCTTCAGTGAATTGTAGATCTCCTGGAGGGCTTTCCATTAATGAACTTTAGGTACACTCTATACTATAGCAACCTTTAGCTCATTCCAACGATTGCAAAATCACATGAACACTGATCAGTCTCTGTAATGCCTCAAATTCTAGCAATCCGTTGTGTTACTAAAAATAAGTTCCTTAACGTAACGTTCAGGAAAATGTCAAAGTTTGGCGTACTTAATAAGGGAATTTTGTCAATATAAACTTAGAAAATTATGGAAAAATGATTCAGGCTTTGAGAATATTTCAGCAAGCTGGTGCAGTGGTGCTGTATTTTCAGGATGAGTTGCAAAAAATATTTTGATTTAGCAAACGTCTACTGAAAATTATGAAATTTTTACAGAGAGCATGGAACTCATATACATACAACATATCAAAAATTGGGATCCCGCCAATGATATTTGAGGCACTCAAACATTTTTCAAAGATGTTCAAACTATATTACTGGTTATAGCTCCACACAATTAAAAAAAAAATGATGATAATAAATTCTACGAGCCTCCAATCAATATGGTTTCAATTCTAGATGATGGATAACTCATAAAAGGGTCATTTCTCAATTTGGAATCATCCTAAAATTTGAAGTATACAGTCTGCAGTGAATTTTTAAAGGTCAGAATGCTGGAAAAGTTTTAGATTGAAGGTTCTAAAATTTCTACTGAACTTACTCAGTAAGAAAACATGTCCAAGCATAATTAAGGGTCATGAGACTCAATTATTTTGAATTGAGACTCAATTATTTTGAATATAATATGGCCAGAAGATAACATGTCCCAACCTTATAAATGATAAAGGTATTCAAAAGAGAATTTCATTTTATATAAAGTACATAACACGCCCAACAAATAAATATAACTTTATAAAATCCTGATGTCACTAATATTTAAGGTACTTTCTGAAACGAATCCATGGTCCAATAGCACACCAATCCTTCCTCCACCTTCCAATACGTTAATTATCACCTGAAATTTATTAATTAGGAGGGATGACTATAGCGAATTATACCCAATGAGATGTTTGCTACTCCACTATCAATTCAAATATGCAATAAAAAATTCTCTTACCAACATAAACTTAGAATTACCACACCATGAAAATGTTAATTCAAGCATGTTTACTGCAAAATGACATGAAAGCTGAACTGTAACCTGAAGGCACAAGTCTGAAACTGTCTCGTGATTTCTCCATAAGTAGCATTGAATTTAAGTAATCAAATTCACATATAATAACAAAATTGGGAAGACGTGGAAAATCCACTTATAGCACATAGCACCTTACCTCAATCTTTAAATAATTTTCTGCTTGAAGAATAAATTCAGATTCACGCACTTCCTTATAACAACCTGACACTTTTAAAGATCTCTATCCATTTTCTTTATAAAACAGTAAAGTTTTTGTGCTTATACGTGTGCATTATTTGTGAAATTTAAAAGACGAACACATAGAATTTGGGGAATCTTGAGAGAGTAAACATACACACACTTAAAAGTTAGTTGAGTTCTAAGGGAAATTGGTATTTGTTTTCAAATATGATTGGTGTCAAAGATGAATCATAGTCAATTAAAATTATAATATTTTAATCACCTAAAACTACTAACCTAACAATATTTTGACTGCACATTAAACCCAATTGAAGTGATTAATTCCTTCAAATATTAAATTCAATCTTATGCATCTCTCTCTCTCTCTCTCTCTCTCTCTCTCTCTCTATATATATATATATATATATATAGAGAGAGAGAGAGAGAGAGAGAGAGAGAGAGAGAGAGAGAGAGAGAGAGAGAGAGAGTATGATGGCTGACTTTTGGATGCATATTAGTGGGGATGGTCTATGAATTATATGGGTTGGGGTTTAACATTAGGATTTGAATTCTCTACATAATTCAACTATTTAAAAGTCTCAAAACCACTTCTATTTGCCAGCATAGAAGAATCCATTTCTCATCACATGAAGGACCCAATATTGGTTAATTAGAAAATGTCTCATCCCCATTTCATCATAAACAAACACGAGTTTCTTTGGACTGCGATATCTTGGGTCTAACTTGACCAAATAAACTTTTTCTCTAGCCCAATAGATGTAATTTAAACTAGCTTAAAAATGAGCCTAAATAAATTTTTGATTTCAAAACTTATTTTAACTTTAGTCCTTCAACATCTTAAAAGTATAAAAAATACCCAAATCATAAGCATTACCATCTGGCGATCTTATCATCTCTAAATAATCTTGATCTGTCACATACTCGTCACATTTGCAATCTAGTCTCTATGCACTTTTTGCATTTAAGGCCCAATCTCGATTCTAAGCTTTAAAACCCACTATTTTCCATTAGTTATCCTTACAATATTCTTAGGACTTCAAATTATGTTTCTTAAAACTTTCTCTCACATTTTTCGCTTTAGTCCTCAAGTTTTCTATAATTTGCTAAATTACCTAAACTCAACTTTTCACAAGCAATAATTTCTAAATATTAATTTTTGCACTCTCATAATATTTTCTTAAATAATGGGATAATTTTGCTAATTTGCACTTGGGTTCCCGAACTTTCTAAATATATGCTAATAGGCCCAAAAGTTTCTTAAGTTGATTATGTATCATACTATGGGGTTTTACAGTCTCAGCTCAAACTGTTCACCTGATTTTGGAACCCGAACACTATAGCTCTTTTAGAGAATTTGCAATTCCATAAAACCAAATCATCCCATCAGTTTTCTACCCTCCCAATGCGTATTTCTCAAATGCCCATTCTTCTCTTCCTTCTTCAGGTTTGACCAGGTTGAGGCATGGAGCAATTGCTGCCCCACCCAGATCATCTCCTTTCTAACTAAAAGAAGTTTAGGAACTATTTATAAGTGGTTTAAATTATAATTATAAGGCAGAATGGTGGATAATACTTGTTGGTCCTCCGAAATGTGTGGATAAAAATTGGTTTGATTAATATTAAACTTTAGCCAAACACGGGCTAATTTGTTCTCTCTTTGTAGACTTTCTCACCTCTCAAATGTATCGAATCTCTGCCGAGGTTGTGTTTCCCTGTCCTAAGAGCTTAAAAGTCTTGCAAAACCTAAACACAATCTTTTACATCACTCCACTACCAACATACTCCTTGCTAAACTTAGAGGATTCATAATATATTGTGATGGTGTGTGACTTCACCTGGATTCAGAGATTTGCTTCAAGATGAAATCATATGGATGGGGGGTTTTCATGAAGGGGGGAAAAATCCTTTCCACAGAGAATCATCTTTCACTTCACGAATCACATATCCCCAACTTTCAAATTCTGAAACTTACAGGGTTAATTACTTGGCCAAACTTTTACTGAGGCACTTAAAAATCCCACATTCCCTACTCGGCCTGTTAACCTGCAGATATACATGAATGCACTGGACAAAGGCACAAATCCATGAGCTGATTGCTTAATTTGTTTTCAGAAACATGAGATGCCATTTTATTGTGGCTTTAAGTTAAAAACTTCTCTGATCTCTTATTATATGCTGTGCATTTTCTCTCTTCAGTAATTAAAAATATTTATGCCAGGTGGCATTGACTCATGGACCAGAGAATGTCAAGCCCCAAGTGAAACAGACTGACAAAATTGGGAAATTTTGCTTTGAGGTATGTTCATTTACATCCAATTGATTTTCAATGTTTCTGGAATATATTCCTTGTGGCTTTAGACTACTAAATCAACTGATACTTGGACTATGAATTTATATGTATAATCCAAATGTTTTTAGTCGTTCAACATGAATGCCACAATACTTTTTGCACCAATAGAAACGTCCTTTAAAAATAAGGATCTAATCCGAAACCCAGCCTCTTCTAATTAGAAGCATGATCATTACATGCATTCAATATGCTGATCGTTGTTTCAAATATACTTGTTAATCTATTAGACTGCATGAGATAGAAAATGACACCTCAACTGATCTTTCTTATAGATACCGACTGTTGAACTTTAACATGCATGCAATTTTGTATGCATTTAATTTATAATTTCTGAAATCTAGCTATTCCACAAATTTTAGAAGGGTAAAAGCCTTTGCTTTTGAGCCGGTATACGGTTTGAAACCAAAAAGTAACCAATAGAAAATCCATGGGGAAAAATGTTCAGGTTTTCTGTTTCTATTTGACATTTATTTCATCTTCACGATATGCAAGTTTAGTTCTCCAAACTATTAGGTGCTTGTTTGGTAGGGATTTTGTTAATTGATTTTTTGACCATTAGAGATAAAATGGGTCCTACTTGTGAGAGAAGAATTCAAAAATGACGGCCGGAATAGTGAAATAGCGGTCAAAAAAAAAATCCAGACCAAACATGCTCTAGGTATGTTTTCGTTTTATCGGTTTGTAATAGCTTGTATGAGGCATTGCTGGGTTTCTATAAATTACCATCACTTTCTGATATTTGAACACATAAGATAAAGTTCGATTGCTTTCTCATTTGCATAGCATAGCATAGCATTTCATTTCAATAGCTTGTTAATTCTCCTTTATGTACAAAAGTTGCATCACTTTGAGATATTAATCCTCCTTAGGTTCCACCGGGCGAATATCGCTTATCTGCTTTTCCAGCAACACCTGATACTGCTCCAGAACTTATGTTCTCTCCACCTCACATTGATGTCTCAGTCAACAGCCCTTTACTAGGCGTCAAATTTTATCAGGTGAGAGTTTACAAACTTAAGAAGAACTAAAGAATGCTTTTATTTCTTTATATCTGATATTATATCTGCTTTTAAATGGTCGAAAATTATATTTTCTTTATGATCTGTCTTGTTATACATTATTACGAGGCTTATTAAAGCAGCTATTGCTCCACCTTATATTTGTTATTAGCAAATTTTTTGTCACTGAATCCTGATAACTCCTCCTCTTATATTTTCTTTATGTACTTAATTGAAATTATAGGCACAAGTAGATGTCCGTGGCTCAGTAGTCTGCAAGGAAACATGTGGTTCTTCTGTTTCAGTTATACTTCTAAGAAAGGATGGTATAAGTAAAGAAGAGATGACAGTTAGTTTGACTGATCAGAGTAGTGAATTTTCATTTTCCAATGTCCTTCCAGGGAAATACCGCATTGAGGTAATGCCACCAGCTTTTTTAATTCTTTCTACCTTTGAAACCTACTGCATGTGTCATGATAAATTTAGTATCTGCCTTGATGAAAATATTATCTTTGATTTTCTTAGTGCTTTTTCCATTGTTGCTTCTCATTTTAAGTTGTCAGCTGCTTACATTTAAGGTTATCTCCACTTTCTGAAAATGCTGCCCTGTTTTCTCCAGTAACAACATCCACCAACAATGACACAATTGCACATTTTCTCCCCTCTGATCAATTGTGGGTGTCATCTGATAGTGATTTAGCACAAAATTCTAGATAGAAGTCCACAGCACATGCCATACGGATTATCTGGTTATCCTTTATTAACTCGCCTATTCTCTTGATTTTCTCATTTTCCGTGATTCTTTTTGTTACATTTCTAGGTCAAAAGCTATTCCCCTGTAACCATGTCAGGAGATGATATATGGTGCTGGGAACATAGTTCTGTAGATGTGGATGTGGGTGCTGACAATATTGAAGGGATTACTTTTGTTCATAAAGGCTATTGGGTCAGTGTGACTTCCAGCCATGGCGTGGATGCTTACCTGAATCGGCCTGATGGTTCTCATGTGAATTTGAAAATTAAGGTTGGTGCCATCCTTTGAAATTGAAATTTTCTAATCTCTCCCTTTCTCTCTCTGTGTATGAAGCCCACATTTATAATTTTTATTTTCAAATTTCAGAAAGGTGCACAGCGCATTTGTCTGGAGTCTCCTGGTGTGCATGAACTCCACTTTGTAAACTCGTGTATTTCCTTTGGAAGCTCCTTGTTGAGAATTGATACATCTAATCCATCGGTAACTGTTTTCTGGTGTTAGTTGGACATGTATGTCTTTTTGTATTTTCTTTTCCTATTAGTTTCATTTTGTTTCTTGTTTCTGCAGCCCATTTATTTGAAAGGAGAGAAATATCTCCTCAGCGGACGTATTAATGTTGATACTAATTCATTGGGTGGTGATGAGAATTTACCTGAGAATATACCCGTGGATATGTTAGACAATGAAGGAATTGTTCTTGATAGTGCCACTGCCAGACTTGTCTCCAGTGGAATTGATCAATCAACTGCTGTTATCTATGAATACTCAGTGTGGGCTAATTCTGGTGAAAAACTCATCTTTGTCCCTCGAGACATGCGGTATGTTTGTTGCAGTTTTGTCACTTGTTCTCAATGTCTAATCTGTTTTGTATTATTATAATTGGGAGGTAAACTCTCAAGGTAAGTTCATCATCTTGATTGTCCTTTGTAGCACTGACACTTCAATTAGGATAGCATGTCTTTATTGAACACGTGTCAATACCGACACTTCCAGAACTCTCTTCCATAAGCATTCTTCTTTTTTTATTAAAAATATTATATATTTTTAACTCAAAATTATTAGTAAATAACAAATAGGTACTTATATTTAAAAGATTTTATCAAGAAACATTAATGAGTATAAAACTAAATATATACTATATAATAATATTTTTAACTCAAAATTATTAGTAAATAACAAATAGGTACTTATATTTAAAAGATTTCATCAAGAAACATTAATGAGTATAAAACTAAATCTATACTATATAAATGAAGAATTTTAAAAAATTAAATCAATGTATCGGCAACTTTTCATGTCGATACTTTTTTGAAAATTCTCGTATTGGCATATCCGACACTTATCGTGTCGGATACACGTGTCCGTGTCCGTGCATCTCTATGCATTTTCATTAGATGGCCAGTTTTACATTTCAACTAGTAATCCAATAAATATTTTATAGGATAAGTTTTTAAATAGCTTGTGTTTCATATCTAAAAGTAGATAAAGGTTGTGTTTAAGTTAACAAGATATGTTAGTGCTGGTGAAATCAAGGACATCACAGCATGTGCCTCTACTGTTCAGTATTGACTTTATTGGCATGGCTGTCAGTAGCTATTAATAAGCTTAATCTTTAGGATGCTGAACTTTATTTAGGGTTGCCCTTTCAAGTTCTAAGAACAAGGGTATGATCTCCCTCTGTCGCCCTTTAATGTATCCATACGACTTTCTGTTTTAATTTTGATTTGAAGGGGTTGAGTTCATCCTTGATATAATCTCTATCTTTGTACAT
>NW_019244955.1:99928-105150 GCF_002742605.1 Olea europaea var. sylvestris | reverse complement strand
ATGGTTATAGGAACAATTCAGTAACTGGTGTTGGTGGAATGTTTACGTTTGGTAACTTGTTTCCAGGGAGTTTCTATCTTCGACCCTTATTGAAGGTACGTTGTCTAAAATGCTATAAGTGCCATGCTTGCATCACAGTCAACTTTTTCTCTCTCACTAACTTTTTGGGACTTCAGCGTGCCATATATTTTATTTTGATCTGTGACACATGCTGCATTTAGAGTGCACAGTTCTGACAAAGTTATCCTCTGGAAGGTCAAAACGAAAGAATCTAAAAACCAATTTTAATTACATAAGTTCGTCCTCCCTGATTTCTTATGTTTTCCCTCATTCACATGCTTCACTCATTCTTTATTGAAATCAAATTATGGAGTAGGAGCATTGCGTTATTATTCACGCATCATTAGATAAGGTTTCAAGTTTATTGAGATAGTATTGGGTGTTCATATGACATCACTGTGCAGTAGATATTATAGTAAATGTTTGTTACTCTTTTCTTGCTTCCAGGAATATGCTTTCTCTCCTCCTGCACAGGCAATTGAACTTGGCTCTGGGGAATCCAGGGAAATCGTCTTTCATGCCACTCGTGTTGCTTATAGGTATAACTGTTTGTTGGTCTTTTAGTAATAATCTGTTACAATTGACGTGATGAATGTTAAGAATTGATTGTCAATGTGCTAGAGTTTCTTTATTTCCATTCAAGTTCTTCCTTCATTATAGCTCTGACTTTCTTTGTAAACTGTTGATGCTATCCTTTTCCTATCAAGAAGCCTTCATTGACTCCCCTCATGTTTTGTATTCTGCCTTTTCTGCAAATCTCACATCATTTTATATGATTTCTTGAAGTTTTCTAATCATTATTCCAACTCTCTTTAACAAGTTATCAGTTGTGGATTTTCTGAATTGCTTACTGGGAATGTCATGGTTAATTGTTCTCAGATATGTTTTCTTCATGCCCTAACTTTACATTTGCAAGTCACCTTACTTCATTTGTGCTGCTTCTTGGCATAAACTTTTATATTATGTATATTCTTCTTCATCTAAAACCACCTTTTTCCACCTCATATGTTTAATATCTTTCTCACACACACACACACGCAGGATTTTTCTGTTTTTGGTTACTGGGAATGTCATGGTTAATTGTTCTCAGATATGTTTTCTTCATGCCCTAACTTTACATTTGCAAGTCACCTTACTTCATTCGTGCTGCTTCTTGGCATAAACTTTTATATTATGTATATTCTTCTTCATCTAAAACCACCTTTTTCCACCTCATATGTTTAATATCTTTCTCACACACACACACACGCAGGATTTTTCTGTTTTTGTTGGATAAGCCCTCTCTTGTGATAATTCATTTTCAGCTTCCTTTTATACCTAGTAGTTTTTGACCTGACCATGAATTGCTTCACTCTCTTCACAGTGCCATTGGCAGAGTAACTCTCTTGTCTGGTCAGTCTGTAGAAGGTATCACTGTGGAAGCTAGGGCTGACTCAAAAGGATTTTATGAGGAGTCTGGAACAGATTCATCAGGCAGTTATCGCCTAAGGGGACTCCAACCTGATACTACCTATGTAATAAAAGTAGCAAGGAAGGGTGAACTTGATAGAGCACGTATTGAACGTGCATCTCCGGAGTCTGTTACTGTAAAGGTCAGTTCACTTTTTGACATTTCTGTGATGTAAACAGGGCAGTACCATGTTTTTGTCAATATATTAATGATCTTTCGGCTCACACTACAATTTCTCTTAGTCTTTGCTCTGTTATGCTGTGTTTCATATCAACAGTTGATTATACATAATTTTTATTGAATAGTTCTGTGCTATCTTGACCAATAAATGTAATTTCCTTTCTGCTGTTGCATACCCGAGTCAGTGGTGAAGATTCCTTATATGATGATTTCTTGATTATCCACAGCCCATTCTCTGTCTCCATGTTATTACTGAATATGGTGCTTGTTTTACAAATTGGGACAACGATGGGATTTAGTAGAAGAGATTAAAGGATAATAGCCATGGTTGGTTGTCTGGTTTAGAATATTTCATTTTCCTTTGATCATGTATTACTTTATGATGTAGTGACAGTGGATATGGTTTATTTTTCCGTTTTCTTTGAGGTAAGTTGGTCATGGGTTTGTGTTAAATTATTCTCCTTCAAAGAATTATTAGTTCCAGAAATGCTTATTAAATTTGTGAAAAATCTAGAAAATAGTGTTATAATATTGTTACAAACAACTGAATCACAGTGACTGTTAGGTGGTTTTGACATGTTTTGCACATACCGAAAGAGGTTCCTGTTGACGCAATTTCAGTAATTGAAGTTAGAATAGGGAAGGTAATACCCAAACTAACGTGGCCAGTTGTGGTTGAAAATGATCTAGCTGCCTTAGATCTCCCAGTAGATTGAATCATGAACAAGGGATGAAAAAAAAAAAAAAAAGATTGAGGTAGCTGATTCCAAATTTAATGAAAACATGGCTTAGTTTCTTCTTCTCGGGATTATTTACATGTTTAATGCTCTTGGTTGATTATTGCTTATCAAGAATCCATGCTTGTGCATTATATGACTAAATCTAATTTGATTCTCTGAATATGCACTCGAGATTTCTTTGCAATATGTTCCCAGACTACTCTTTTCATGTTTATTGTTCTTAATCTGACTCTCTCTTCCTTGTTTTGTATCTATACATTTTCCTCACCTATATTTGTTTGATCTCTATTTTGCAGGTCGGGCACGAGGACATAAAAGGATTAGATTTCGTGGTCTTTGAACAGCCAGAAACGACTATTTTAAGTGGCCACGTTGAGGGGAAAAAGATCAAGGAGCTGAATTCACATATCCGGGTGGAAATCAGGTTGGCTAGTGATCCATCGAAGATCGAGTCCATCTTTCCCTTGCCATTATCAAACTTCTTTCAGGTGAAGGACTTGTCGAAGAGTAAGCACCTTCTGCAGCTCAAATCTGCTTTACCGTCCAGTGCTCATAAATTTGAATCTGAAGTTATTGAGATTGACTTAGAGAGACACCCTCAAGTTCACGTTGGTCTATTAAGCTATAGAATTGAAGAGGACATCCATAAACAGGTAATCTTTAGCAGTTCAGCAATGGTAGTTTCTTCAAATAAGCACTTGCAACCTTAGTGCTAGCGACTTATCTCTAACCCATGGATGTCTGTATTTCGGGTTTTTACACTTGATTTTTCCAAGAATTTCTTTACAACTTTCTTCATCACTGAAATTTTTTGGTCGTCTATTCGGCAATATTGAATTCAGGTAATTTCTGTAGAGGAACATCCAAGTTGATAAATCTGTAAAAGCAATAATATGTTTATGTTCTTTCATGGCCTACAGGAATTGACTCCGGCTCCTGTGTATCCCTTAGTTGTTGGAGTTTCAGTGATCACCCTCTTTGTTTGTATGCCAAGGTAGCTGGAATGGTTTCAGTTCGTTTTTTCATCACGAATGTTGTATTTCTTTTGACATCATTAGCTCTGACTAAATGCAATGAACTTCCACATTTGTAGATTGAAGGATTTATACCAAGCCGCAATGGCATCTGTTTCAGCGTCATCCACGACTGCAAAGAAAGACGTTAGAAAGCTGGTCGTGAGAAAAAAGACGTACTGAAGAGTTGTTTTCATGACTTCTATAGCATAGAGGTCAGTTAATGGTAACTAAATTATCATTGACATCTTCACCCTCATGTCTGAAAACTCATAAGCTTCAGCTGGATGATTTTTAACACTTCTGTTAAGCCCATTTCTATTTGCACGTTGAATGCTTTTTTTGGCTAACCTTGGAGCTGTAAAATTGTCTTTTTTCTGTTACATCAATAGACAAATGGTTTGTGACTTTGAATTATATGATAGTTGGAGAGCTGAATCTTGTTGAATGTAATTATAGACATGTTTTTAGAGGACAATGTACTCCGTTTTAATGCCTGTTAGGCATGTTAGGTACAAACAGTGAATAGTACAAATAATTTTTTGCATTCCACCCCCTTACTTATTCAAATGTAAACATTCACTTTTGTCCGTAAATAACTTGCTTATTTGGTCATTCCGCTAATGGAATTACTCGTATTCTTATTAGTCTGATCGGTATAGTTTAGAATCGACTGACATTGAAGTGTAGCATGCATGGATGGGCACATGAATTCAATGTCGAAATGTTGGTAATAAAGACCGTAGGTGAAATTATATTTGGGTATAATACCTGAAATATATAATATTTGAACTTTCACATTTGGTCACTAAACTTTTTTCTGAAATCTCCATTTAGTCAATGAACTTTGATCTGTCTCCGTTAGACAATCAAACTTCAATCTGTTTTCGGTTTTAATCACTCTGTTAGTCCAGTTGCTAAACTTTTAATGTCACAGTCGTGCGTAAATGTTAAAAATTGACAATAATCTCTGTTACATTTCTAAATACGTAATCACATCGTGGTTGTAAAATTTTAAAAAAATAAAATCGTGTTTAGAAATTAGTGGTAATGATCCTCGAAAGCATGCTAAAAACTCTGTTCATCTCTAATTTTTAGATCTTGCCGTTACGACATGATTATGTGATGTATTTACCTGGTTAACGGAGGATTAGTACGTTCAGTTCAGTAACGGGGCTTAAGGAGTGACTAATATTGCAAGTACATTGATATGATTGTGTAAATTAAAGTTGGGTGACCTAATTATAATTTTACTGAAAGTTCAATAATCAAAAATAAAATTAAGCGATTCATTGGCTACTTTTAATATAATTTTATCTAATACCATCCAATCGATTTTATCAAATGGCCACTACCGTATATGTTTACACTAGACAAGACAATAAACAAATATTTCAAACATTTCTTTTCTTTGATTCTATCCAATTTTATGTACCATTTAATACATGCTAATCGATCCTTCAAGAGGCTATATGACGGTATAGTCAGGCTAAAATTTTTGAGCAAAAATGTTGTTATTTTCTTTACTCTATAAAATTAGCCAATAAAATTGTTTAGTCCAACCTAAGTAAATGTCTACTCAAACTTTTATAGATTAGGGTTCGTTCAGCGTGATTTTTGAAAAGCTAAAGTTATTATTGAGATTAAGAGACTATTTTTGAACATATTTAAATAATGTTTTGCAAGTGATTTATGTGGTTATAAGAGTTTTTGAAGTAAGAGAATCCTCAAAAGTTCTAGAAAAAACATAAATAGAAGTTAAACCAGAGATTTTTTTTT
>NW_019244955.1:97982-99745 GCF_002742605.1 Olea europaea var. sylvestris | reverse complement strand
TAATTTTAACCCTTTCTCTCAAGCTACCAAATAGATGAATTTTGACCATTTTTCATTTTCTCATTTAGTTTTACCATCTAAAAATTTTTCAAATAACATATTTTGTTCAAAACTAACTTGTAACTGGGTAATTGGCACGAAACGTCCCTACCTTTCAAGTTTATTGTCGAAAACATCCCTACCTTTCATTTTTTGACATTTTTGCCCCTACCTTCCACATTTCTTTGCACAGAAGGTTCTTTTGACGATTTTACCCTCCATTGAAATGAAACAAAAAAAAAAGAAAAAATAAAGAATTAATTGCAATCATAGTCCCAAAATTTTTTAAAAATTAAAAATTAGTCATGAGGAAACTTGAATGTACATAAAAATAATCAAGAAATGAAGAAATTTTTTAATCATAACCAATGGAAATGAAAAAATTTTGAGGTGTTTCGCGCGGGTTAGTCGCTAACAATTAAAAATGGATCAGTGTAAGGGACAAACCTCTTGAGATAAAGTCCCAAAAAGGGTGTTTTTATTGGCGATGACTTTACATTTGGAAAATAAAAACAGAATACCTTCAAGGGGCGCAAGTACACGAGTTACCGAAAAAGAAGTATTTAAATTTAAACTAAGAAATTGAAAGTTATATATTCTCTGTTTGAGAGTGTTTGATTCGGGATCCTTTGCTCTATGTCTTTTCTTCCTTTTATACTCCTTGAATGATTTTTTCGTGATCAACCGCTTAAAAACTACTTGATCGCTCTATAACTGCCCACTTTCCTCGTAGTGGTCAACTTATCATGGAACTGCTTTCTCTAACTGTTGCCATTACTTTTTGTCGTTCAACCGTCTTCAATTGAATTCCTTGAATCGTGGAACGTGATAGGACTACCCTATAACTGCTTCATTAACTGCACTTTTGGGTAACCATAACATCTTATGTTTGCTAAGATGCTGGGCGACTCGAATGTTTGGAAGAGAGCAGGGTCACAGCTCTGGACGACTGCATGG
Organism: Olea europaea var. sylvestris; assembly: GCF_002742605.1. Taxonomy (NCBI): domain Eukaryota; kingdom Viridiplantae; phylum Streptophyta; class Magnoliopsida; order Lamiales; family Oleaceae; genus Olea; species Olea europaea. Next base: position 98,749 of record NW_019244955.1, on the reverse strand, counting down.
CAATTCATTCGCTCAAATCTTGGGCGACTTGCAACCTTGGGCGATGGTATTACCGCGTTCATGGGCTTCCCTATTTGGGCTTTTATCCTGCATTGCCTGATTGGGTCGTTCTTTGGGCTATTTGATTTTTGGGGATCTTCCAATTGGGCTTCATTCCTTGGGCTATTCGACTTGGATTGAACTTTTTGTGTGTCAACAATTACCCCCCAATATGGCAGAATTAATACCAATTATTAATTTTTGCCATCTTCACTTTGTGTTTCCCAGCAACATTCGAAATTCTCAAGAATTTCAATCACTGTTTTCTTCCATAGCCTGAAAAGGTGCGACGTTTGCAAACCTTTATAACCCCCAAATACGCTATTTCATTGCACCACTAAATCACGCCTCATTTTTTCGTGCTTCTCTCTCGCAATATTACTGTTCATCTCCTTGCTTCTTTGCTACGTAACTCTGAAAAACTCTATTTCGTCTCTAATGGCTGCTTCACAATCCCAGTTTGGTGACTCCTTCGGTTTCGAAGACTTTCAGAAACTCCTTACTCGGCCATATATAATTCCGAACTTCCTTGCACCGGCCAATGTCGAACTCAATGAGTTCTATTTAGGTCCTTTATTCAACAATGCCGAGGCCATCGAACAAGCAGCGGTCGGTTAGCTATTCCCTTGTACTCAAGGCTCTCCGTTTCTAAATTCTTTGCCGCTGGGGCCACTTCGCGAAAGAGGTATTCGCACTTGGCCTAAATCTGATGTTGTTTTTCGTAGATG
>NW_019244955.1:96601-97773 GCF_002742605.1 Olea europaea var. sylvestris | reverse complement strand
TTGTGTTCTTTCTTTTTAGCTGCCCTCTATAGAGGCATGACTTCTTTTCAATCCCAATTGAAGAATGGTGCATCTCCCACTGGCAGTGGGCCTCTTTGGTCCACTTAAATGTGGTTGAGAGCCTATTTTCCATCGCTTGGTGCTCCATTTTTTTCTAGTCCTTCTGTTATCTGCTATGGGCTAGCCATTGGTCCCCTGACTCCTGTAAATATGTCCAGAAGGGACATTTTTTCATTCTTTTATACTTTGAATTCAATCCCTTCCTTCTTTCCTTTTCCTCCCTTTTTGACTCCAGATTATGTGCAACCTCCATCCACTCTGGATAGTGCGAACACTTCCTTGTTCGTTTGGATTCAGTTTTTGACTGGGAGGGAGTTGTTCCATGATATTTTGACTGGGACCAATGCCAAAGTGATGAGTGTAATCCACTCATTAAACGAAAGCTTCTAAATCGAGTTTTTTGATGTGTTCTTGAGCATTTTTGAACGTTTTGATGTGCGTGTTAGTGTTGTTTTGCAGTTTGGACAATTCTCAAGAAAATATCACTATTGGGAGCCGGTGATGAGCAAAAATGATGATCAATGAAATGGAGCATGAATAAGCAAGTATTGAATAAGATTGGAGTGGGAAATAGGCTTGGAAAAACAAAGAGAAGAAAAAAGCAAGCAGAAGCCTGGGCGCCATGTTTTGCAGTTTGGACAATTCTCAAGAAAATATCACTATTGGGAGCCGGTGATGAGCAAAAATGATGATCAATGAAATGGAGCATGAATAAGCAAGTATTGAATAAGATTGGAGTGGGAAATAGGCTTGGAAAAACAAAGAGAAGAAAAAAGCAAGCAGAAGCCTGGGCGCCATGTTTTGCAGTTTGGACAATTCTCAAGAAAATATCACTATTGGGAGCCGGTGATGAGCAAAAATGATGATCAATGAAATGGAGCATGAATAAGCAAGTATTGAATAAGATTGGAGTGGGAAATAGGCTTGGAAAAACAAAGAGAAGAAAAAAGCAAGCAGAAGCCTGGGCGCCATGGCGCCCAAGGAAGAAAAAGAAAAAGAAAAGAAGCAGAACAACGGGCGCCACGGCGCCATGGCGCCCATGAAGAAAAAAAAGGAGCAGAGACCTGGGCGCCACGGCGCCAGACCCGGGCGCCATGGCGCCCGTTTCCAAA